>NC_089979.1:71742905-72042905 GCF_036417845.1 Apteryx mantelli
CAAAGGCAATGGTGTGGCCATCCCTTAGACAGAAAGTGTTTGCACCATGTTAAAAGTTCTCATTTTGGTCAAAGATGTTGCCAGTCAGTGAAGGTATTTGTTACCCCTGGGATCTCTCATTGCTCCTGCTGCCTGCTCTCATGGAAGCAGTGCAAGCCGCTCCACTTTTTCGTTATAGCATCTGTTTTTCCCATCCTTTCTCTGTAGAAGACAAGCCAGAATATATTACGGGGTTACAATTTCCCCTTCATCCCTCCCCTCTACTTCAGCCCCCTCATTCTCTAATCTGCATTTGAAGTCTAGCTTATTTTATCAACACAGCAGAGACAAATATATTTTTTCTACCTTATTTTCCTCTGACATTTCAATGGGGTGTGGTATCCTTCATTTCCTGCCATGAACTGATTGCAGTGTTGCTTTTAGTTGTCAAACCACTGTCGGCTTTTACCCCAGAGGAAGCCACATTTCTGTGCTGGGCAAAGTAATTCTTGGTGATATATAGTATGCATAATATAATACAAGCTTGTGCCAGTAACAATGAAATAGCATATGTCAGTAATAGAAATAGTCTTATATTTCTCCAGTAAACAAGAGGCCACATGGAGTCCACACCGATTTGTCTTTTGACTAGAAGAATGGCAAGTATTAAAAAAACAGGTGAAGCAATAATAAGGAGGGAAGAAGCTGTTTCAAAATAATACATATTCTGGCTTTAAAAGAAAATTAAGGGTGTTTTTTTTCTTTTGCTGCTTAATGCTGACAAATGTAGGGCAGCTTCACTAAGAACCAGCTCATAAATTTCCTCCTTGAAAAATCTGACCATAAATCTTCACATTTTGTGTCTGCTGATTGTGGGGAGTTAATCACAAGAACAACAGTTGTTCAGATTGGATGACCTTGTAATTTCTGTAAAGGAAACAAGTCAGATGGCAGTGCAAGTAGATTAAGAAAGCAGACTGGCGGGAGTAAATTTCACTTTATAGGTTAATGACTGTAAAATGGAAAAATTGTTTTTTGAGCAAAGGATTTAACATCTCAAAGTAACAGTTTCCATTTTTTTTCCCCCTCAGTGTATTATGGCATATTTGACAACACATGTGCAGGAGATTAGCATAGTGTCAGACACATAAGACTTATTTTTCATTTTGTCTCAAACGATCTTTTAAACATACTGTGCCCATATATGTGTACCATGACTACTTCTGGGAGCATGAGCAGGACTGTTAGAGAAGGAATGATCTAACTTGTGCACACGGTCCTCTATTTATGTCCAGGAACACAGGAATTTCATATGTAGGCACTGAATATGTGAATAAATAGAGGTGACTTTTTGAACAGTTGGCCCTGTAGTAAATACGGCTTCATGACCTTGTTTTATATGGGATTAAATGTGTTTTGAACAGATGCACCAGTACCAAGAATGCAATTGTGTTTACCATTATACCTTATACAATTATATAAGGCTGTAATTTTGCATGTTTTCCCTAAGACATAGTATGAACACCAGGCTCACTTGGAGATAGAGAGAGAGACATGTTTCATTTGCACACGTGCAGAAGAGTTACAACTATGACTTTTAGAGGAAAGCATGGCTGAGAATTATGCTCACATTTCAGTGCACTGAGATTCATGAGCACTGCTCAGACCATATGTGGGGATTAAACTAACTTCTTTAGCCTCAGACCTGACCGTGTAAAATTACAATTTATGTTAATAACATTAATGAAGAGGAAGTGTTCTCATATGCAGTAGATCACATCAATGTGTCCCTTTAAGTGTGCAGCCTCTAATATTCATTGCTGGCCTCTCTGATGATGATGATGATGATGATGATGATAATCTTCAAAACAGCAAACTACAGGAAGAGTACATGTTAACAATACAGTAAATTCAGTAACCCAGCTCTCCACTGACATCACTGAATTCAGGAGGCAGTGACACTGATGATTATTGAGTAATTAATAAAATAAGCATTCAATATATTGCATTTGCTAAGCAAGCAAGCATCTGTAATGTCAGGCTGGACTGTTAATCCTATGGAATATCTGAGTTTTTCAGCATGCTAGAAAAGTCTTCACGGTTTTCTTGTGTTGCAGTAATCAAGACAGAAACTGCCTTTCTGCCCTTCTGCAATCAACTGTCTTGATTTAAAAGCTAGCCTTGAAGGTAGGAGCCCCTGCTCTCAAAGAGCAGAGGCTCCTGAGGGTGCCGGGGACTCCAGAGGGTGCCAGCCTGCTCCCTCAGTGGGGTCCAAGGATGCTGCCCAGGCCGGGGCACCTTCCCCTGTTTATGCATGGCACTGAGGTCCACATTTGAGGACCTCTGTCACTGGTGTGGTGGCAGCATCAGTGTCCTGCAGGCAGCCAGGCAGCCACCCTGACAGGTATCAGTTTGTTTGGGGTCAGGCTGATGGCTAGGCTCAATGCACTGCACCTGCACCCTGGTCTCGAAGTGGGGAGCACCTTCCCTGACAGGAGCTTGGTGCCTTCTTGGATCTCCTGGTCAGGGCATCCTCCAGCTGCTCCCAAATCTCTCTCTGTGCTCCTTTTGGATGAAGAAGTGGCTGATGTCGCAGAGCTAGAGCAGCCCCAGCAACTCCCTCCCTTCTCTGTTCCTGGTTAACAACTGAATACAAATGTCAGCTGTCCTTCACTCTTGGGTTGGGCCAGAGCCATTAACCCTTTCCTCTTTTAGGCAGCCGTATACTCTGAGGTAGAGAGACTTGGGCAGTTGCAGTGTTCATAAAGCTATATGTTACTCTAGCCATCCATCTTGTCTTCGCCATCAGACTAGCAAAGAAAGTCTGATCCTTATACTCTACTACAGTTAGAAGTACTGCCAACATTTTACACTGAATTGTTTAATTCCAGTGAGTTAGGGGCTCCATCGCATTTTGTAGTGTAACACAACAGCTGAAAAGAGACTCTGCAGCAGTGAGATCTGGTTTTGCCTTCAAAACCCACCACAGTGGCTGTGAGGCATTTTTGGGAAGGTACTTTTTTTCCTCTTTCTCCTGACTCTAATTCTTTTCTCCAGAGTCTTTATTGCCTCTTGTTTCACCTTGTATTTTAGTAGTGCTGGTAGCCCAGCTCCCTGGTTCAAGGTACTGTACAACATTCAGCCACTGCCTGAAGGGCTTTGGAGCAGGTATAAAGAGAGCGATGGGGAAATGCATCGGTGAGGGAAGAGTAGACATGACAGCTCACTTTCCTCAGCATACTCCCTGATCGCTGTGCACTTGGCCACCTCAGATTGGATTCTCCCACCTGCCCTTCATTACGGGACACTTGCCTTTCTCTGAGCTTTGTGCATTTGTCACTAGATGGATCGCAATCTGACATGTCACATTTTAATAGATAGGGCCAGTGTTAAAATCATCGAGATGGAACAATGCTGCCTCACCATTCAGTGTAAATGTATATCTTAAAAGATGAATTTTACCCATCAGAATTAATGATCTAGTACCATCTTTATTTTCTTTAATGTTTCTTTTTAATGCTGATCATACAATTGTAGATGAAGACATCAGGAATAATTGACAAAATCCATGAGTATTACAACATCTCAGGACCTTTTGGAGTGCCTCAGGTTGTTGGCTGAGCTTTTTGTGCCTTTGGCTGTGCAAAGGGACCAGGGTCTGCCCAAGAACTTCCCAAATCCTGACTCCCTTCCTTCCCTTCAATCTAAGGTTACCATGAATGTGTCTCATAAAGCTATTCCAATACAATTCCTGGCAAATTTCTGTTTTGGGTTATTGCACAATGGCTGTGCCAACACAGACAGGTCACAAGCTCCGAAAAATGCCTTACTATGACATGTGGTCCCATGTAAAAGTCTCTAGCTCACTTCAGTTCCAACAGAGGATCACGTTTGCCCTTGAGACCAAAGTCCTGGCACTCTGCTCCGTGGAAAAAATTACCACGATTCAAGTTCTAAACAAGACCATCTCCCAGGCAAATTGTATTCACATGGAAATCAACTCCAGATGCCCAGCTTCTATTAACAAACATTTCTCTCAGCCCCTCTCACCTCCCCATTCCCTCAGTCTACCTCTGCCAATGCAAAAAAGATCCAGTCCCAGCTTCATTTCCAAAGGTTTTTCAGGTTCTTTGCATCCTTTTACAACTCTTTTCTTCTTTTCTATCCAAAGCAGAACCTTAAAGCAAAAAAGTAATCTGCTTGCAAAACCTTCTGTCTCTGGGTGGACCCAGAGGCAACAAGCAGTGATTTATTGTTCTTTCTCAATTTGGGAAATTCGGACCTTGCTGCTCTCAGAAACATCCCAGACAGCCTGCAAGGGTGCTGTCTGGTGTATGTACAGCAGCAGTGATCTGCAGTGGCAAAAATAAAGCAATGTTCTAATGTGTATAGAAATAAATAGGATGGAAGCATGTATTTTTTGCACATTTTCTCAAAAATACTGCTCAAAGCAGTTTGAAAAGCTGACAGAGCGCAGTAGTTGTGGGGACTTTTTTTCCCCTCTTCCTTAGCAGCTGGTGTTGATTAGCTGTGCTTAGTAGAGCACAGTGCTGTTGAGCAGGAACAGAGTTGTTTGCACTAGAAAATCTCCAGTCATAAGAGTGGGCTTAACACCCAATAAACCGTATGGCGCAGGTGCAAATTTAGCATGCTTGTAAAGCAAAAAGCAAGTCCACATGGCTGTGGCCACTGGAGACTGGAGCAGTGTATTCTTTTACTTCAGCTCAGTGCTTATGCATGAGATATTGGAGGTTTTAAAGTAATGATGTAGTCAAGCGAAACTAGGAAACAGACACTGTACGTGTTTTCCCAGGCCATCCTAGCCTGCATATTTTAAACCAGTCTACAACATCTCATAGCAGTAGGCTGCAATTTCCAGTTTTAACAAATACTTGGTGTGTCATCGATATATGTTCAGAAAGGATTTTGTGCTGGACTGTGCTGCTTTCCTTTAATACCTCTCTCCAAGCCCACTTGCCTTGCCTGCACCATAGTTGGATACACAGGAAGCAGCAAAATGTCACAAAAACAGAGTAATGGAAGCCCAGGAAAGAAGTATTTTAATCCTGGCATCTCTAGACATATGTATGTGCCCCGCAGGGAAATCCAGGCCTCTCCTATGGCATGTCAGCAGCCATGAACAGACGTAGTTTGCTTGCCTTGCATACAAAACATTTGTAATAATAACTCTCTTCAGCCTCTGTGCCTGAATATCAGCTAAATAAGCTATTCATTCCAGTGAGGAACTCAAAAAACAATCACTGTTTTAAGGTATGGTTTCTTTGGAGGACAAACAATCATAAAAATGTTATTTTTCATAGCAGCCTCATTTGAAATGTTCCAGGGAAGACATTTATGACCCAGTTGCAGCGGGGTTTAAGAAGTGAAGTACCTGAAGGGTCAAGGGGAAATGACTCTTCAGCTGAGCTGGGCCAGGAGCAGGCTTCTTTCCCATTTTGCACAAGGAAAAGGTTGTTGGGTCATTTCCCCCCCTCCTCTTTGGTCGACATCAGCTCTAATTAAGGGAAAAAATAATGAGAAGGCTACCGGTCTCCCCCCTCCCCACAGTTAGATTGTGATAATGAAGCAGATTTTTTGCTTTTATAAAGTGTCTTCAACTTCTAAAATATAGGAGGGGCAGGGGAATGTGCACGCAAGAATAGATGCACCTGATATTAGTCAGAAAACTAATGTTGGAGAAACTTCAGTAAACACTGAACCGAGCCCTCAACATTTCAGGGAAAACGTAAAAAGCTGATGTCAAAGTGTGCCTACAGAGGAGAAAGAGTTCAGCCTTTTCAGCATATCACATAGGTTTTGTACGTCCCTCTGCAAGTGTTTGCTTCATGGATTTGATTTTGTTTTGTTCTGAAGTTAAGAGTATTTGCCTGGAAATGGGATCTTTGTTATTTGGAGATTATTGATTCCTGCTGCTAATTCCTTATTCAATGTAATAAGCCTCTTTGCAACATGCCATTTGTTTTGCTGTGGAAATACTTATGAAGCAACAAAAAAAAGGATTATTACTTTGTGGTCCAAGTTTAGCCTCCAGGTAATTATGTGCATCTCCATAGCCTAAAGAGAAAAAAATGTAGATGGGACAAGACTTCTCCTGAGGAAAAAATATCTTGTTGTCATGCATTAGGGGCACTGGACTGAAAACTACAGGTGATATAGCTGTGAGCAAATTGTATCTAATATTTTCTCAAAATAACCACCACACAGTTTCCTATTAGATGTTTTCTTTAATTGCAGCCAGGTGAACAACTTCCTTTTCTTTTTTAAACTAACCATTCTTGGTGTTGTCTATTTCTGGTGCAGCATGTTTTCGCTGATGTTCCAGGAGACGCTACAATTTAAAAAATTATTTCTGGGCTTTGCTAATGCCTAGAGGCAGAAGTAGGCCCTGGCAGTGAAGATGTTAAATACACACCAGCTGGAAGGGGACAGGTTGTGTCCTTGAACAAGCTGGGAATTTGGGCAGTGGGCAGATTTCTGGGTAAGGTGGTGAAACATGAAATTCCCTAGAAAAGTAATGGTTGAATTCACAAGCAGTCATACATATACAAAAAAATCAACATTATAAAAAATATGCAAAGATCCGGTCTGATTAGCAGGTATCTCAGGTCTAGATGTGACCACTAAGTGGGCAGGAATGACCCAGGCATCTGCAAGGCAGCTGCTAAAACTAATATTGAGGAGAGCCGTCTTTGTAACCTGCTTCGGTAAACCTGTGCTTATAAGTGCTGAAGCAGTTACAGCAATAGGAGTTGTGTCTACTGGAATTGGCTGAATAAAGGGTCTTTCCTGTTTGTTACCCATGGAGTGGAGCAAAATAATTAATAAGTGAGGGAGGGAAGACTGAATAAAAGTAGCAAATTGAGGAGGGTTTTTCTTATAACAAAAATGAAAAATTACATTTCTGATCTGTCCCAAATATTTTGTCCGATGCATTTTTGAATGCTTTTTTAAACCCTTCTTTAAAAAAAAAAGTGTGTCTATTTTTAAATGAAAAGTGAATTGTTTTCTCAACTGAAACTATTCACCAAGTTTGACCTCATCTCACAAATAGTTTCTGACCTGCTAGAACTCAGTTTTTCAGCAATTTTACTGTTTGCCACAAACAGTTCACCCAGCCCTAATTCTTAACTTGCATGTGAACATTTTAGGCCACAATCCTTTGCAGTCATTCATTGCTCTTTATAACCTGCCTTTCATACAGACTGGGAGTCTGAAATACCTCTAGCATGAAATGGTTAATCACTCTTTAAGCTCTCAAAATTGCTCACTTTCAGGAATTTTCCACTTCAATAAAAGCACAAAGTGTGAACCTTGTGCTGTTTCCTATACATCCTTTCTCCCAGAAACTGAATTATCATGTTTTTGAATTGCTAACACTGCCAACTTCTATTTTAAAAGTATTTATTTGGAAATTCCTGTATTGTGGATGTTATGAGCCAGTGAATATTTTCACTTTTGGCTCATTTCTGAGAAAGTGGATAAGTTTTGGGGTTTTGACATTACCATATGTAAAGTGCCTTTTTGGAGATGAATTTGATTTGTGCAGTATTTTTAAAGTATTGTTTGTTTGTTTTTCCTCATGCTAGCGCTGGTAAGATGGTCTATAGCAAACTAACACGATCAGAGGATATACACAAGACCTCTGTTTGTCTCCATTCCTTATGGTCTGTAGTTGCAGTAGTAACAGTGGAGACTCACGTTAGCCATACCAGCGCTGAGCCAGTGGTCAGCAAACTGGTAGGATTCCCCACCCCAGCTTCCTTTGCTAGAGTCAACATCTTTTTTGCATTTTGAATTGAGATTTGTCACAATAACACCCATGACAGACACAAATTATTTGGACTGCAAACTCAAATTACTCAGGTTGGTTTGTTTTGTCATTTAAAATGTCTCTGGCTTGATATTTTAGGATTACAGTTGTGCTAGTGCATATGTGAATAAGAGGATACGGTGTTGTTGCTTTTTTAATTAGGCAAATTGTACCCTGACAGCACTAGAAGTGTAAGATATCCATTTATGCACAGACCATGTCCAGTATAGTCACTCTGGTCCACAAAGGCCTGTCATGAGGTCTTGTCTGCACACTAGCTAAATCAGGTAAGCAGGGGAGACAATTCTTCTGTTGATGCACTTCAGCCTTTAACCCTTCCTTGGAGCTGGCAACTGCTTCTCGTTGCAAGCAAAATTTGAGTTTGTGGCAGCTACAGATTTCTTAAAGAGTAATCCCAGGGGGAGAGGAGTGCTGGGAAAGGTCAGTGGGATTTTAAAGGAAGACCGAGGCGGAAAAAGGGAAGAGCTATCCCATTATCCCTTCCACACCCTGATCCCTCCATGAGCATTAGGGGCAGGGGGAACATGCAAAGAGGGGATGGGTCTCTGCTGTTCAGGCTCTGGCTTGGAGATGGCTCTGCTTTTAAAAGGGTAATTTTTATGATAAGAAGCAGCCCTGTACTGGGGACTAGAGCAAGATCACAAATTCATTTAATCCAAGTTGCTGAGAACTCCAACAGGTGGTCAGGACTCCAGTCACAGCTGCCCTCAGCAGTCTTGGTTAGATGACAAAGAGCTGGAGGGGGGTTGAGCTCCTGTCGCAGTCCTGTCTTTTAGCAGAAAGGTCCTTTAGACAGTCCAAGAGCCTCTTCAGCAGCATAAGCTGGGGGACACCATTGCAGATACATTAGTGGTGATCTAGTCTCTTACAGACCCTCCAAATACAAGGTTACACCTCACAACTGAATGTGCAGAAGATGGTAGGAGAAGCTTCCAAACACTGGTCTTGGGGAAAAAGAAATATTATTGTATTTAATAAAAAAATTAACTTACTCTGAGGAGCAAGACAAATCACTGGATGTTTCTGATGTTTAGTCTCCAAATCTTTTCTTCAAAAACACATCTTTAAAGACTCATTGCTATAAGTATGTTTGTTCACAGACATAAAACCACATAGCTAGTTATAGAGAGGGTATTCTAAACCAAGCCAGTCACAAGAATGCCTATAGATAGCAAGCATATCTATGCAGCTCAGACTGATTTTCATGGTACCATTTTATTCCTTAAGTCATTCATGGATTGACCTCAAACTGTGAGTTACGATCCCTTTAGCTTTGTAAAATCTTTTTTTGGATCAGTATTATTCCTTTTGGAGAAGCAAGTGTCCTATCACAATACCGTACAGACAACAGAAGGGTAATCACTAACATTTTAGAACATTTTTGCTTTATTACAATTGGTCCTAACATCCATCTGTATTTTTCTCACATGCTTTAGTTTTCCAGCCATCATTTAGTACATTTATCCATCTGGATTCCTAGTACTCAAAACTATCCAATTTTTATTGTTCCTAAAATATATTCTTGAATTAGATACATAATAAGTTCTCTGCTCTAAAAAAGAAAGTGTGGGTGTTTGGTTGCTGGGATTAGGGATAAGAGATTTCAGAAATAATGCTGCAGAGTTCATATGGTGTAACTATTTTAGTTCTGTCATGCTCTTTTTTTTTAATTATTTAACCTTGTATGATTGTATTTTATGTGAAAAGCCAGTATTTGGCTAAAATATTTGATTTTAATGAAACAGTAAAGTAATGAAACAGAGGGGGCTCCATTGCAGAGCTTGAGGTGTGAGATACGAGCTTGCATGATCTGGTACAGTGCTCCACACATCAGTAGGAGTTTTGCAGTTAATATTATTGAAAAGGGTAAAAAATCTTAATTTGTGAGTCTAGCACTGGAAATATGTGGCTTTATCTTTTGAAAACAATAAGAAGTTAGGTAATCTGTCAGGAAAATACAGGTGCCTGTGTTCTGATCCTGCTATCACAAACGAGATAATTTTTAAAAGGAGATTCTCTGGGCTATCTTGCCATGGTTTTATGAAAGATTGTTGACTTGGATATGTCATTCAGACAGCTATAAAACTCCATTACTACCCAGAGTTATAGGGCTGTCTAGTCAGTCCTTTATTTTTTTTAAACAAAATTCAGAGTTTATGGACCAAGATATTTCTGTTTTATTTAGGTATTTTAAAGAAATATATTCTGTGTACGATAGGCAAGATTTAACTTTATGCAGACATAGTGGATTGATGAAATCTATGTTTTGAATATAATTCTTTTTCCTCAGGAGACCTAATCTGATCTACTCTGGGCAGCCTGTTCTTTCTTGGGGAACTTGTAACTTTCCCAAGAGTAAACCAGAATCATAATGAATCAATCCCTGAGTGAGTGGAGATAGAAAAGACTGCATTTTTTGAGCTATGAGTCAAGAAGAACAAATAGGTCAGGTTTTGAGTTTTAAAGAACAGACCAGGTTGGTTATATTTTTCACCATCCACAGATGTTTGAACAAACAGAAAACTTGTTGATTAGTCTTCCTAAAAATCTTTGCAGTTATTTAAACTAGGTGGAGCTTTAAAGTTTCTGTCAAAGCTGGGTTTTACACAAAATGGGAGTTTGTGATAGGCGGAAGTTTTGGGTTTAGTAAGGGACTGCTTAGAGCCTGAATTAAAATCTGAACAATTTTAGTTGAAAATCTGATTTCCACACAGAGCCCAGCTAGATACATGACTGCAAATGTGTTAGGGGAGCTGCTGTTTGGGTGGTTCATATGGCAGGCTGCTCTGTGTTTCTTGTGGTGCACTAGGAAGAAGTGCTGAGCAAAAGCACTGCCTCTGCTCTTCAGGACATGGGACTGTTGTCGTGGGGAGCTACAGATGGACCAGGAGGTCCAGCCCAGGGAAGAAACTGGGATGCTGAGGCTGCGGAAGTACCCTGCCAGGGAGCCACTGACAAAAAGTCCTTAGAACTTCAACTGACACATATCAATTTTTAATTTTTTGCCAAAAGCCAGCACTTCCTACCAAAATTCTCTGACTAGTTCTGATCTAAACTCTGTTTGAGTGGTGCTTCACTCATTTCCCTGGGGCTGGGGTGTCTGGCTGCTTTGTTTTTCTCTAGTCATTACTATAGGCTTTTTTTTAGCTGCACAAGTGCCATGGTCTCCCAGAGACTGAATGTTTTAAATCAGCAGGGAAGCAAACAGTAGTCATTATGTGGTAACTAAATCATGGCAAACTCTCCTCATGGTTTAATTGCCTTAATTTCTCAGGAAAAGCAGTATTATCATGACAGATGCCAGGAGACTTGTCACACAGGGGAAGAGAGCTTAAAAGAAGAGATAACGTATCTTACAAATTAACCAACATCTTAGTGCAGTTTCGTATAGGAATTTTAATGGTATAAAATTCTTACATTTGCCTCTTTGGATAGTGATTCTCTATTTGATATGCCTTCTGTTTACGCACTCATAGATAAAACTGTATTTGATCCCATTTAATAATTCATGTTAGGAGAAAACTAGTTTTCTGTAGACTCTAAAGTCTGGCTGGCAATATCTGGGCTGATGCTTCAGGAGACAGTGAACCACCCAGCTTACATGTATTTTTTGCTCATTATGCAATGGCACAAGGAAAGGAGGTAGTCCTTTCCTGCCCTCTGCTAACAGTTAACTTGCACAAGCAAATACAAGATTTTCTACTCCCCCAGTTTTCTTTTCTAATTTTCTATACTTGGCATGGGACTGCAAAGAGCCCTGGTAACCCATACTTCATCAATATTGTTTTGCTATCATCAGCATTACTATTGGGAAGGCAAACTAAATTAAGCAACAGTAAGACCCTTTACTCCTACTGAATTTTCCTCATGTCAAATTATAGAGCTGATGTAAATCAGAGTAATTTTATTGGCTTCAGTCATGCTCATTTATGTCAACTAACAATCTATCTGACAAGTATGTTCTTTGTAGCAGACAGCTTCTCAAGTGCCTAACTCAGTTCTACTCCTCATTTAGAGTCTCTGTCTCTAGGGCAGTATGAACCCCTTTGCAATGAAGTAAAAAGATTTGCATCTACAAAATTAATTTAAAAGTTGCTCCAGAGGTTATGCCCCACTGCGCTCAGAAGTTATTTTACATCAGGGTAACTTATATCATAGTAACTCTTGTGTGAGCATGGCTGGACTCCAGAATATTCTGATGATGTTTTGGATGCCTCTCTGTACTGCTGCCTGCCCCGTTGTGCTCGTCCGTGACCTGTTTGCCTTTCAGTACTGCTCTTGGGTCACACACACCAGACGTCTCCGTGTATGTAAGAGCCAGAAAGTTGCTGGGTTCTGCCTCTTCTATATACAAACTCTCAGAGTTAACAAGCCTAGCAAGTATATGGGGCTTCATTTTCTAGCAAGACCCCTCCTATCTCCAGTCATTATATTTTCAGGTGAACCTATATTAAGCTGTTAAATATTATTGCCCTCTGGGAAGAGGCAAAGATGAATTCCTGATATCCAGAAAACACACATCCAGCATCATCTCGTTCCCTGTCCAACAAGCAGGACAGCATTAACCTGCTCTTTCTCAGAGTTCATCCACAGCAACCCAAGAGACTAAAGAGAGAGGGAGACTGACTCCTTCTAGAGGGATGGCCCAGGCATCCAGGAGCCCCTTTCTTCAGAGGCATTACCAGGCAAATGGGCTGGAAAAAACCCTCATCCCCCTGGCTAGTCAGCCATGATCCCGAGAGCCCTTTGGATACAGCTGCTCTGCAGAACAGGGTGAGCATCACTGTGGGGGCTCTTAATTTCAGTGTTTTGTGTTGCCTGGGGAGATGTACAGCTAGTTTTTCCTTTTACTGCTCGTGCTAGACACTGCCGATTGAGCAGGAACTTCCCTTTCTGAGTTTGCTCTCCATGCTCAAAACAGCAACATCCACCAGTGAAAATGCTGCCTGCCTTTCCTCTGGCTCCCTGAGGAGATCGTGCTCCCACCAGCCAGTACTTTAAATCAGGACCAGTTGACTTTGCATGTGTTTGCACCTCCTGCCCCTAGGTTCCCGTTCATCCACCATGCCATGCTCTGCCCAGACCAGGGCGAATTACCAAAAAAAACCCTTACTGCGCAATGTGCTTACTGAAAACTGAGCACTGTATAGCACAAGGAACATGATGCATTTGATCATACAGGGTTTAATTCAGAAAACTGTCTTGCTGTCAAGTTTATCTTTACAAATCTGAGCAAACTGTTTTATTTTCCAGTAACAGTCTCATTTGGGTTTTTTTTTTTTCAGTGAAATCCTAGCAATGCTTTCTTTATATCATCATAAATGTTAGGAAGGCCAGGTTTTCTTTTCGGTAAAACCTTTATCAGTGTATTTGTAAAACCACTATTAACAATATTGCAAAAACATGTGAAGTATAAGGCAGACAATACATTGCAAAGCACAAGCTGCAAGAAACAAATATTCTTATGCCCTTGAATGCCTCAAACTTACTACGAAACTGCATTGATGGCACAGCCACGATTAAGCATATTCACAGGGGGGATTTTAGATACAGAAAGTGCTCTAAAAATTGTCACTTTCTAAGACCTGCCTGCCTTTTCCTTGCTTAGGTACCTATACTCTTGGAGCTCCATGAAGCAGCCAGAGGTACCGTTCTGATCAGCAACAGCAATGTACATTACACTTGATTCTTACGGTTTTCATAAGCAAATCTTTCCTTTGCTGTTGCATCACCAGCCAGGCTCTGCCAGCACATCTGTCCTCACCTCCTTTTTCTCCTGTTTATTCTGATTATGCTGCTAATTAGACACTTGTCTCATGACCTCTGGCCTCTTGACAGCTTCATGCAGCCCCTGTGATGTTAAATGAAGTAAAGCACAGCAGCAATCCAGCAATCAAATCACTGAAATCAACCTCTGTAAGCTAGGTGGGCTCCATTAATATTTTTTTTCTGAGCAGCACAGGAGGGAAGGTAGAGCAGGCTGTATCACCAGTGTATGCCAAAATCAGAGCAGTGCACTGAAGACAGTGTCATGAAAGGAGTGATGCACTTCACTCATAAGAGGGAAGCAGCACTACGTTTATTGCAGTAAGACAGCGACTTAACAAAGTTCAATCGTAAATAAGAACGATTTAACAAGGCTCAATTGGCAAGGTTCACTCAGTTATTTACTGCATGAAGGACAGGGTCAGATGCGTGTGCAATGGAGACCCTCCTGTTGAGTCACGAGGTTCAGACTGGACCCCCTTGCTTTCTAAACTCCTTCGGAGAGGAGCCTAGGTGCAGCTGGATCCAGTCCTAGTCCCAGACTTGGTCAATGGTTTATGTCTAAGGGATTATGTGCGCAATTAGTCAGAGATATAACTCAGCAAAGTTTCATGAAGTTCACAAAAGTTCAGCATGCTGTTAATCACTTACCGAGGATCTGTCGCGGGTAAGGAATCTCTCAGCCTCGAGGAGTAACCTTGAGAGGCATCCCTGCTCAAGAGGAGGCTCTGCAGTGCAGCCCGCTGCCTTGCAGGAAAGCTCAAGGGGCCCTGGGCTGCCCCCTATTTGGGGGGGGGGGGAGATGATTGACTCATATTTGCATACTAGATGGGCCTTAGTAGGCGCATGCTCAACTAGCCCCCACATACATGCTGTTTGCAGGGCGGTCAGGTTGAGGGAGAGAGAGCACGTCAGTAGGGGGGGGAAAGGAGCACACTGTCACAGACGGTATACTAAAATTTGGTGTGAAAAGCCCTGTATCTTTGCGGCCATGGTAACAAAGCAATAACTACTCATGTTTCTTGATTTACAGGATCACTACCTAGTACCAAGTTTTTTAAAGATGATAATGTTAACAACTACTCAACATCTGGCAAACCTGAAAGTTAAGAGGCAAGAAAAAAGAACTAAAAGGAAGCTGTTTTGAGGTGTTGGTGGAGTTGTTTGTAAAGGACAAAGATAGACTGGAGGTCACTGTGGAAGCAAGAGAGGAAAGGAAAGGAAAAGACCAAGAGACCAAGAAAAGAAATAATTATGAGTACTTGGAAGGCAATGGGGAAGAGGCTGGGTGTGATTGAGGAGCTGGGCAAGGAGGGACTCACAATGAGGAAGCAGGAGCAGGCTCAAGCCAAAAGGATGACGGAAATGAAGACACAGCAGCAGTTCATGGAGGAGAAAAGCAGATATTGGTAGTGGAGACTGGGCCCCTCCAGAGCTTCTATTCATTACCTCCCTCATCCTCCAGCTGTGCTTCACATTTGCACTGTAAGGACTAGTCATGCTTTTGTTAAACTGCAAGGGTGCATTATCTTTTACTACTGCCCAAGTATTGCTATTTTAAAAGTTCTGGGATTTCTAAAAGTCCAGAAGGGATCCAGAGCCCCATGAAGGCAAATAGCTTTAGATCTCCAGGCTGTATCTATCAAAAGTATTGTGGCTTTTTTCTGCCATTTAAGTGCATCCCTTGAAGTGGTGGTCATCATTTGGGCAGGAGCACACTGCAGCCTGAAAAAGGCAGATTATCAGCTCCATAAAATAATTTGAATCTAGGTGGGGAACACAGGGATCTCTGGCTCGCTTTCGCTAAGGGCTCTGCCACGCAGCTTGGGGAGGAAGCCTACAATCCATAAGTCTCTGAGCAGCTCAGCAGTACACAATACATATTATGTTGAGGGCATACTTGGAGGAGATCCTTCTCATGTGTGGAAGCAATGGCACACCATCAAGTAAAAGCTTTATTTAAATGCATCTGAAGTAAAAGCTTTGTTTAAATGCATCTACTTCATGGCAGTTACTGAGAAGCAATTTTTTTTTCTTTTAGGTAAATCATTCATGTAGATAAACAGAACTTCAGCCTTTTATTTGAAATTCTCCAGTGTGAACTGTTTTTGACAGAACTGTTAGCTGAGTCTTTTAATCCTTGTTTTACTGGGAAAGGGGAGAACTTTTGTGGGAACAGTCTTTTAAACTGATTTCTCCTTTTACTTAATGCTTGATGTTTGTTCCTATAAAAATAGTCGGCCATTGAATGGCTGGAATCTGTCCTTAACATTCCTCTGATGCATCCTCTTGAAAAGCATCACAATGTGATGGATTAAAAACATTATATAACTCAATTGCTGCAGACACACATGGTGGGGCTAAACTTGACAACTTTTTTCCTTTAATTCTCAAGCACTGCTAGAAATAAAGTAAGTTTAATTGCTTCATAGTACTAAGGTGAAGTATCCCAATAGCAACAGCTACTGTATGTTAAAGATGATAATAATAATGGCAACACTTGAATAGCACTTTCTGTCTTCAAAGTAATTTGCAGACATTCATTGCCTCTGAATTAAGGATGAGTTTTGTCCCTTTCAGCACTTTTTCAGTGAGGTAAATGTTCAATCTGCCATGGGTAAGAGACAAAGCTAATGAGTCCTAATGCTCTGCTGGAGTAGGGCCATCTTTTGTTGTTTTGTCTTAGTGGTGCAAAGCAGCCACAGAGGCAGTGTGGTTGGTATCACCTCAGCTAGTGGAAATCTTCAGGTTGTGTAAAATCAGGTATGATGTCCAATGCCCCCAGCCTTCATACAGCTGGAGTAGGGAACGAGGCTCCTGTCTGTCCCATGTGCTCCAGCACACGCAGAGGAGCTGATGAGCCAACTCACAGAGCAGCTGGTAACTAGAGAGCAAAGAGTGAGGCCCCCGAGTGAGGATCATCTCTGAACAACCACGTCCAAACGATGAGGAAGGCTCTATTCTGTCACTGAAGTCATCAACAAAACTCCCATTGACTTAGAGGAGAGTACGAGCAGGCCCAACAGCGTTGACTTCTGATGTCATCTCACTGGTTTTCTTTGTTTTCCTAATACCCCTTTGTGCTTCTCTCCCTCGCTTTGTATTCTGACTATTCTGATTGTTTCCATGCTCAGGGCCCCCGTTGGTAATTCGATTGCATTTGTTGTGACTCTATTATGTACAGGTTGACTAGCAAATCATGCTAATTTATCATGATACAATTTAATAAAAGTAGCATGGGGAGGAGGGAAGTGAGGCTGTGGAGGAGGAGGGCTGCTATTGTGCTGCAGTTGGTGCCGCCAAACCGTCCCTTGTTTTTTCTGTGGCCCATCTGTGTGTTCAGGCAGAGTTTGAACAAACTGGGTGCAGTCAGGAGGCTCGCGGGAGGGCAGGGAGAGGGGTGGCCGTGTCTTAGCTTGAAATCCTTCTGAAAGTCAGGAAGCAGGCATGGGAGGAAGGAAACTAAGTGAAGACATCTGTGTAGCCTAGCTTTCGGCAGCTGTGCCTGGGATAGAGCTGGGAGTGTCATGCTTATGATGACATAACATATTTGGTCTTTCATGGGTTGAAAACGGAGGAAATGGCAAAAGCAGAGCATGATCTGTGTCATGCATGGCACAGGCATAGCAAGTACATAATGGAGCAGTGTCTGTGCTTGCCTCTCTGCCTTTCACACCACAAAGCAACTCTTAAAGACTCTGAACTGAAAGGGATGTGATATGGTCCAAAAACTGATCTTGGACTTTTTTCGCAGACGACTGAGCCAGAGGCCGACTGCTGAGGAATTGGAGCAGAGGAACATTCTGAAACGTAAGTCCTGATCCTAATGAGACTTAATCTGGAGCCAGCTAGTTTGGGTTAGTGTAGGTATATGTTGTGCGTTTTTTATAAAACATGACTATTCTGTTATGTGCATCATAAATAATAATAAACTGCATCATAAATGCAAATAAGCGTGCAAGTCTATACTGACCTTTAGAACTGTAGAAACATTCATTAACATTAGAGCCAGTAAGTTCACAAGTATGAACATCTCTGGAAAAAAAATCCAGACATTGAATCTCTTTTGCAAGTCCTGTTCCAAACAGAGGTGCATTTTGAAAAGCTTTTATGCTGCTCTCACACAGATGAGCATCCCATTATAATTCAGTAAAGACTTTAGGATGTGGCTTGAATTTTCTAACCTTTAATCTTCACTGTTCCTTTAAATAAACCAAAAATTTTTGGTAGATCTTCAAAACATTAAATGATACTTTAAAGGGGCAAGACACCATTTACAGAGCCTAGTCTGAGTCAAGTTAGTAGATGCATTGCCATCAAGTTCAACAGAAGCAGGACTGAGTTCAGACTAAATCTCATCTCACGAATGAATCATACATAGAAAAAAAACGACTGTTTCTTTAATCACATTGAGGTGGTTTGAATATTAAAAAAGTCAAAGATGTTTGTCTAAATGTTCTGTAGTTTGAAAACAGAGAACAGAAGAAACAAGTTCTTCCCTTTTTAAGTTAGTAATCCATCATTCCAGGGAAATTTAAAAAAAGAATACAGGAAAAAGTATTCCTAAAGAGTGTCTTAAGATACCATATGGTCTGCTTAGTTAGGATCATAATGTGCCTTTCATTGTTGTTCAAATAACTGCGTTGCACAGAATCATAGAAGTGTGGTAGCAAGAGATTAATTTCTGGGAGTTAGTAAAATTGATTGATTAAATACTGCAAAATCGAATTCCTAAGACATCTGTGATAGTGTTAGGGAATAAAACAGCAATTTTTTCCCATTTGTTCATGTTACTATGCATGCCAGACAAAGAGAAAGATAGAGACACCACTGCCAAGGTAAAGATGAGAAAAGATTGGACACCAGAGCCTGTCTGAGTGATGCCAAGGCCACCAGGAAAGCCATTTGATTGGGGTCAGTCTCCTTTTGATAACCGTGTGCCTATTGGCTACTCCATACTCCCATGCCTGACAGCTGCCAGGAAGTCAGCCATCAAGGGGTCAAAAACTGGGGAGATAGGTGGTGTATCCAGCTGTGCCATTGTCCTTGGCAGGGAGCAGAACAGCTGGAGGAGAGGGGACCTGCAGCGTGACCAAAGCAAGGCTCGGGTGAAGGGGGACAGACGCCGATTCTTTAGGCAGCTCATGTTATCATCCCCGGACTTGCAGCCAGCATGAGCCACCAAGTGTCATGCACCACCTAGCACTGCTACGTGACCAGTTAACACCAGCCTGGCACTGGTGAGGGTGGCAGCCAGGGGCTGGGGGAGGTGGGGATCTCAGGCAGCTGCTCTGGCAGTAGTATTTGAACTGGCATGAACAGAGAAACAACATTTTCAAACCTGGGTGCCTTACACAGATATTCTTAAAGGTCACCTTGTCAAGTGTCATGGTCACATAGCAACCTGACTTGTCTTATATTTCAGTGGGATTATCCCCTGAGTCACATCAGTTTCTTTCTGAGTTGAATATAGACTCCTAAGTGACAGAGGCATTTTTGAATATTGTCCTGAATCTGGAACAACATTTTATTCCCTAAATGAAAATTTTGTAGCTTGGTTCCTAAGCACAGATCTGCCCCAAAACATGTGTGTCTTTGTAGACAAACAACTGCATAATTACAGGAAAAAATAATGTGGTATTTCCAAGGCATCCCAACTTTTGGTGAAACACAGCAGGACAAGGAACAAACAATTAAAATAGAACGTAATTAAAAAAAAGCATAAAATGCCATAGTGTTAAAAAAGTAAAGTATCTGCTCTGTACAGCATTGTTTTTTGTTCTTTTTTCTAGACAGCTGAGAAATAGAATTATGATAAGTATAGTAGAGCCTGATTAAAAAGATACATAGGAAGCAATAATGAAAAGAGGAGTATTAAAGTCTTTGCCTAACCAGGTCAAGCTATTTTCAAAAGCCCAGTTCATAGCATACCAAAAAAAGAGAAAACACAGCAACTCCCAGTTGAGTAAATAGGATTTCCTCCACAGTTAAAGCTGAAATTTCATTGATGCAAATGTCTTGTTTGGTACCCTGATGTTCCTGTGACATTAACTGCATTATTGTGAGATCTGATGGCAAGAAATGGGACAAAATGCATTTCTACGTCCAGTCTTTATTCATGAAGTGATCACTTCCTAGCTCCAGGGTGCTGGGCTAATTAGGAGATAGCCTTCTTCACTGAATTATAATGGCAAAAAGTCCATTGCACAAATCCAACTGCTTGCTAGTAGCAACAGTAAAATTATAGCAGCCAGAGCAAAGAAACTAAGAACTGGGGAAATGATGCTTGAAGGATCCTTCCCTGAAGTATACCCAAGTCTTCCACTGATTCTTATTTAAGTCAAAGGCACATAGCGCGAGTAAGTCCAGACCTGCAGGGTTAATGTGAAGACTAAACAGCTCTTTTTGTAGTTAATACATCCAGGCCATGCTAGTTTGAGAGGAAGGATATCTGAATCCCTCTCACCCACCACCACCAGTGCCATTTCTAGGACGGACAGAAGTCTTCAGCTACTTCAGTTGTCAGCTTGACACATTCAACTTGTATAAATTCCTCATGAAGCAATAGTTAGCTGAGCTCTCAGAGTCTCATGCCATTCTGGTCAACATTTCACACTGGCACAGAAATCAGGCCCCAAAAACACACTCCCGTGCGTGCACACATGTGGGTCTAGAGGAACAAGGTATCATTTCCTGAACACTTAAGATAAAATAAAGCAACAGTTTTGTAGCTTCACAAGATTCACATGATTTAATTAGTCTTAAAAAAATGGCTAGAACAAAGTCATTTTCTGTTTTCAGAGGAGAATGAATTCCTAATTCCCAACTTTGATTTGGCAGAGGTTTCCGAGCACAAAAATGAACCACCATAACTAAGGTTTTTACATAACTCCTCAGCTGCTTTCAGTTCTGCACCAACTCTGTGCAGACTCTCTTTACCCCTCTCAATTCTCAGCTTAATCCTACAAAGATTTATTCAGTGTCCCTGTTACTGCAAGCAAGCATTTACAATACCAGCTCCTCTGATTTTGAGAAACAAAGGAAGTACAGAACTGCTAAAAGAAAATCCAGCCCAGTGGGGACAGGAATGACTGAAAGAGAAAAGGAAACACGAAAAATATATTTATCAGTGTAGGTGTTCCAATTACATTTTAAAAGCCATTAGTAACTTTCTTGGCTGTCTCCTGATCTTTTTTTGCTATAGTATTAGATTTTTTTCCTCCGGAAAAGGTAAGCAGTATTTTTGGAAATAAGACATTTAAAATCAGAGGTGTATTATAAAATTTCGTAACGTTGACTGACTCTTTGTCCACTTTGGTGGAGAATTTCTCATCCTGCTGAAGTCAGTGAGCAATTGCTATAGACCTCAGAGAGGATGTCACCTCTATCATCCTGTGCAGCAAGAAATCTGGCTTCCCACCTCACACTCCTTCTCACCTGCTCTGTGACTGCCTGCGTTCTCTGTACGTTAGGTCTTATTTCTGGCAGTGAAAGCACCAGTTTAAATATGTTGGTTGGAATCATTGCATTGCCTCCACTGTGGACAGACTTCCACTGAGTTAGGACCTCCTTATATTGTAATTGTCTCAGTTGGTTAGCGGACATGTGAGTGCTGTCCTGTGCTCGCTTAGCGAATGGCTGGGTCGTTGAAGTTAGCACCTCTAGTGGTTTTTTACTGCCACTCTGCCGGAGGTCCCTGCCTCTCCAGCAGGATCAGCAGAGTGGAAAGTGGGATTCCCCCTTGGTTTTAATTCAGTGCAAAGTTGGGCAATTTTGCTCAAACTACCTGTGCTGAAGGAATTGAGGAACATTTTCATGTTCTGTTTCGTTGTGTCTAGCAGGGGGGCACTAACATCTTAAATTGTCTCAGGTATCTGCTAAGTGAATATAAGTCGGTGTCCCTTTATTCATCCACAAGTGTGCTAAACTTGTGTTAAAATTGTGTAGACAGCATTCCTTAGCTTCCCTACAAAACAAGGGAAGCTTTTCAGGTGCTTTGAGACCCTTCAGTGAAAGGCATTATGTACAATATGTTCTGCATGTGTAAAATAACCTAATGATGGAAATGACTTGGCCTCAGAGTTCACTCCAGCAGCCGTAGTGTGACTGCAGCCAGAGCTCACATCATCAGCTGCTTTGCTTTGGCCCGCTAGCTAAGCAGCGTGGATGGGACAGTTATGCCTAGACAGGGACTAACATTTTTGGAGTGGCCTAGGAGGTGTGTATCTCCCCTGCAGACAGTTATCCCTACCTGAGCTACTCCTACCAGAGTAAGAGCAGGATCATAAAAGGGGCACAGTGTAGTTGTATGAAAAGCTGATGAGTTGTGTTTGCCTGAACCCATCAGCTAGGCTGATGTAAAGGCAGTTTTTATGTGTGGGCATGATTTGATTAAGGAGCAATTCAGACATCAGGAAAGCAACAGGTCCTAACTGATTTAGGAGCTGAGTACCTGGGAACCCAGTTTTTAGTGACTTTTAGTAAACATCAGTGCAGAGAGTTGCTTGAGTTCCTAAGCTGAAGAAGAGGTACAGTAGTTGCATGTTAGATATTATCCTCCTGAGTGATAATGGTTGATGCTTGCCTTGGTAAGAACTTGTCACACATGATCATCTGTTTTAATTTTTTTAATTTGTTTTAATTTTGGAAGCAGATTGCCCTAGGACGTGCTTTTACACTCCAGTGAGATGTTGTGAAGGCTCATGATGGAAGGATAGTCTCTCTTTACTCTGCTTAGACCATGGGAAGTTGGCAATTTTACCTGGCATCCCTACTCTGAGTTTTCTTTCCATTCTCTCCAAAGAGTAGCTGTAGAGAAGTTACTCTGTATCTGGAGAAAAATGCATCTTTTTCTTTTCCAACTGTTAACCTTGCAGCCTGCTTTCCTTGAAACCCAACCATATCATATCTGCACCTCCTGAGGCCACGAGGCTAGCAGGCATAGCGATAATGATTTCTGGAAAGCTGGCTCATTGCCTGGCCCCTCTAGAAAGCAAGACACATGAAGAGGTGCCAACACAGAGAAAAGGAGTAGGCTGTAGATATTTCATGAAGTGTATGAGGAAGTGCAGTAGCTAGAGATCGAGGAAGTTCACTAGTCCCAGAGGGACATGCTGTGCATCAGAGAAGTCCTGAAACATTAATATACTGATGGCGAGGCTTATTTGTTGCATACTGTGCATGTTTGATTACTCCGCAGTCTGAGAGCTTTGTAAATCTTTTACAGCTCGGAATGAGCAAGAGGAGCAGGAGGAAAAACGGGAGATAAAGAGAAGATTAACACGTAAGGTGAGAAGCAACTTTTATCCTATTACGGCACTACCATAACTCCCTACTGCACAGTTGTTTGCCTTTTTCCTTTCCACAGCACAATTTTTAAAAAGGCAGCTTGAAACAATTCTTAAATCTTTAAAAGAAATCAGCTCTGTTGTAGAGTATAAGTCCCTGTAAGTGACAGTCCCTGTAAGTGACAGTCACTGTGACAGTGAAGGGAAGAGCTTTGGGGGCTATTGCCAGTAACATTTTGAAGCTGGGCAAAAGATCTAATTTCTGTAACAGAAAGGACTTTGAACAGTGAAGGATACACAGACTTAGCATTGGCTAACTCTGCTCCCTGTAAGTGTAATGGCTTCTAAGGACTGCAGGGAGAGCAAAGTCCAAGCAATGCTGATTGCATTTGAAAATTCCACTAGAAAGCATTAAACTGGGAAATAGACTTTCTCTGAAAGGAGAGATTGTCACTGGAGGCATTTAAACTAAATAGAAATAAACACTTAGAAAATGGTGTATAGTGCAGAAAACAATCTTGTATCAGCAGGGAAGGATGGACTAAACAGCATAGTATTTTGGTTTTGGTTTTTCTCCCATTTGAAAATCATTTACTCTTAAAACCAAGAACAGTAATTTCAGATACACATGCTCAGTTTCTCCGCTGGTGTAAATGTCTACAGATATCCCAATATATGTAGCCAGCAAGCTAGCCTATTATTGTAGATAAAATTGTAGATAAACTTTATTTTGGCACTCACTTAGTTCCCATCTACCGAGATGGAGAAGTTCCCTATAAACTCATGCTTGCACCAACCCATTCCTGTACTTTTTTAATCTTTTTGACCTATGTGATTGCAAACTTTCATGGTATAAAGAATCACAAAGACAAAGGGCTGTAAACAGTATATATATATATGCAAAGGTTACATTCAGAGTTCTGGATTGGTTTCTTTCATGATTAGAAATCTCAAACTTTCTTCTGAGCTCATGTGAGTCAGCAGAGCTCTCTGCTATCAACTGGGTGATTCTGCTTTTGTCTGCAGGAACTAAAAATGTGGCCCAAAGAGCTATAATATTATTTTTAAAACACTTATATTCCTGACAGCAACAGCAAGGATATTCTCACATCCTGTGATAGCATTGTCTGAAAGAAAAGAACCTAACTGCATTGCAGATGTTTCATGGGCCTTAAGCTCTGCATAGAAACTAGAAATACTGTTTTACCAGTCTTTCAGTTTCACTGTGCATAGAAGAATAAACATGTACAGGAATCCAATCCAAACATTAGTGACATCTGAGGAACAGCTGTAATAGATAAAAAGCAAAGTTACCCAGACACAGTCTGCTGCCTAAGTGGGGGGTTGCTAACCCAGCCCACATGATCACCATACACATCCCATCCTCTGCTATTTTGTAGGAAAGGTGCATAGTACATGAGTTGTCCATTGATGGAGGCCTCAGCTATATGGTAATCTAAAACACCCAGATTGCTGTAGCATTGCAGCAGTATCTACTCCTTGAAATTTCAGCAGTTGTCTTCTATGATTTTTTTTTATTTGTCTTGTTCCCGCTTTTAAGTAGGAACAATGGCCAGAAGAATGTCAGTCCGATTCCCCTGGCAAATCTGCTCTTTAATGTTCATATCCACATTCCAGGTCACATTCCTTTTAGCCTTTTTTGGCTTCTTCCCAGATAAGGATTCCCTCCTCTCCCCCGCACCCCCACCCCCTGGCATGTTTGTGAGATTGGTAACAACATAACTCAGCATTGTTTGATTTTGATTATTTTTTAAACTGTTGTTAATTGTTGCAGTGACACCTTGTGTTTTTAATGAAAGAACAACAAATTTAATCTCGCCTACCAAACATTCTGTCAGAAAAGCTCAGATATCACTAGAGGAAAGAAACAAATAAAGTGTGCAAGTGGATATGTAACACCTAGAAATGCTAAGCACCTAGTGAATCCTGCAAAAGGTGTTGTTATTGCCCAGTTCTGCCTTTCATGAATGTAGCCCAGATGTGTCTCTGTGTTTACAGAAGAGTGGCAGGCTCCTTCTGTCCATCTATACTGAAGTCTTATTACCAACAGATTTTAAACCTCAGATCAAGGAGAAGTTTAATTGAGCATGTCAAATGTTTTCCCCAACAGATCCCTCTCTTTGCAGCAGGTTTTAACGTACACAAATGCCCACAGGGTAAATTCAGCATAAGGAAAGTATGCCAGGTTGCCTTCTTGTAACCATGTATGATTGGTAATAAGAAGGAAGGAAGAAGTCCTGGAGAAGCCACTGAAAAGATTTTTGATCTTACACTGTAAAAATTGCTTCTGTCCCTGATTTTTGGTAGCATCATTCCAACTCTAGGGGAACAACAGACTTCATCCATTAAAAAGCTGTTCTTAAAAATTCCTTCAGGACTGACATTTTGTTGCAGTATTATGATGATGAGCTGTTGCATGACATATTGTGATAAGTAAGATTACCTTGCTGGGTCTAGATGCCTTACTAAGTCAGCAATAAATATCTACTTGAATTCATCATCTGGACAGGCAATGTCTAAAAAAATTTTTTTTTAAATCAGGTGACATATAACAAGTTGCCCCCTTAAGTACTTTTCATCCTCTCAGCCTCATCTAATTCTAGATTAACCAGGGATAGGGAATAGCTGCCATTCAAAGAACTAAAAGGAGGCAAATTCAGTTTGGTACAGTCTCTCTTAAATTCATTTCCCTTCTCCCATAGGAAGGAAAGATAAAGCATATTCACCCGTAACCAGAATTTCTAAAGATGGGTTCTGCATATCCAGTCACCTGGTTACTCCCTTCTCCTTGAGGTCCAGCTAGCTACTTCAGACATGTGGACTTTTATAGTTTGATAGGAGGGACATGTGAATATGAGGGGACTTCTCTGAGCACTGGTCTAGGCCACCCCACAAGCCCATTCCCAGAATATGAATGTGCGAAGGCCCTCTTGGGGAACTGTACCTCAGATTAACAGAACATGTTAAAAATCACTTGCAAAGAAGAATAAAACTCTTCCTATCTTCTCTCAAATGGCATCATGTTCCCTGTTTCCAGAGCTGTTAACTGCTTCCTGTCCCCCACTGTCAATAGTTAATTTTTCACAGAATCACAGAATGGCTGAGGTAGGAAGAGACCTCTGGAGATCATCTAGTCCAACACCTCTGCTCAAGCAGCGTCACCCACAGCACATTTCCAAGGATTGTGTCCGGATGGCTTATGAAGATCTCCAAGGATGGAGATTCCACAACCTCTCTGGGCAACCTGTTCCAATACTCTGTTACCCTCACACTAAAGAAGCTTTTCCTTATGTTCAGATGAAGCTTCCTGTGCTTCAGTTTCTGCCTGTTGCCTCTCATCCTATTGCTGGGCACCACTGACAAGAGTCTGGCCCCCATCCTCTTTATACCCTCCCTTCAGATACTTATACACATTGATAAGATCCCCCCTCAGTCATCCCTTCTCCAGACTGAACAGTCCCAGGTCTCTCAGCCTTTCCTTATATGAGAGATGCTCCAGTCCCTTCATCATCTTAGTAGCCCTTCGCTGGACTCGCTTCAGTGGAACTGGACCGAGCACTCCAGATGTGACCTCACCAGGGCTGAGGAGAGGGGGAGGATCACCTCCCTCCACCTGCTGGCAACACTCTTCCTAATGCAACCCAAGAGATCATTGGCCTTCTTGGCCACAAGGGCACATTGCTGGCTCATGGTCAACTTGGTGTCCACCAGTACTCCCAGGTCCTTCTCCACAGAGCTGCTTTCCAGCAGGTCAACCCCCAACCCGTACTGGGGCATGGGGTTATTCCTCCCTAGGTGCAGGACTCTGCACTTGCCTTTATTGAAATTAATAAGGTTCCCCTCTGTCCATCTCTCCAGGCTGTTGAGGTCCCTCTAAAGGGCGGCACAGCCCTCTCCTCTAAGTTTTGTATCATCAGCACACTTGCTGAGGGTGCACTCTATCCCTTTATCCAGGTCACAAAGGCCTACCTCCAAAACTAAAAATCTCATAGCAGTAAATAATGACAACTTAAATGGTGATATGTGGCTCTTGCTTAAAGGCCATGCATTAAAGTCTTTGAAATCTTTGCTCCCGTTAAATTCTTGCCCCAGTAGAACTTAAACTCTCTGTTCACAGGCGAGCAAGCTGATGCCTCACTGGGAAATGTCTTGCTGTTCAATCATTTCTTTAATTGACCTCCCTTGGCTTGGATCCCTGCAGGGTGTTTGAAATAATGAACTCTTGAGAAAGGTGTGACTAGTTAGAGGGAGGTGAGAAGAAGAGAAAAAAAGGTTAGAATATAAAAAAGGTTAGCTGCTAATTTGGATAAATTGCATTTCTCCTCAAAGAGGGAGAGGCTTGGGGCCATTTTCATCACATCCTGCTCCTTTGTTAGAGCTACACAGACCCCCATCTTTCCACAAAAGGTGGGGAGCAAAGGAGGGTGGGAGTCGTGTACGCTGCCAGTTAGGAGCTGTAATTTTTCACCTTGATTTCATCATTAAATGACAACTGTAACATTTTAATGAGGTAACAAAGCAGGCGACAGTGAAGTGACAAGACAACGAGCTCATTATGGTTGAAGAGGGGCAAAGTCAGCATCTCAGATTTGGCTAAATCCCAAAAACAGATTGGCAAGAGCACATTTCTCTCCACTTTACCTGGTGACAATGCTTTGGTTTGCTTCATTTCCCATGCTGAGAAAACAGGGTTTTGTTTTAAACCTTCTCTTGCATGCTTAGTATCAAGGCTTGAAATGTGCCCTTTTTATATTCAGTGATACAGAATATACAGAGGACAACTTGACTTCCCATGAGCAGACAACTGTTTCTGTCCTCATTTACACTGCCTTTTTACTAATACAAATCCATTTATTTCAAAATGGGTAATGCCCTGATTTCCACTAAAATAGCGGGGAACCCCCCCTCTAAAAGCTGGCCTTCTCCCTCAGCTCACAAATCTTCATAAACAGCTAAATAGAAATGCATATGCCAAGGTAGTACACCCAGAAAAAGTGGAGACAGACCCAGGTACATCCCTCTGGCCTTAACAGAAGTAAGTAAAAAAAAAAAAAAATCCCTTTGTCATGCTTAAAAAACTGTCTGTACTCGTGCCAGATTTTTATAGTGAAATTCTTATCATAGGCTACCCGTTCTTTGAGGAAACTTCTCCTTAAAGTTCCTCCCTAAAGTACCACTGAAAATTTTCCAAACTCACTTGTGTCAATAAAGCCTGACAAAATGTGCAGGGAGCCAGGGGGGCAGCTCGATATGTAAGATCCCTTCCTTCCTGCTTGCAGCACCATCGCCTTATGCAGGCAACTGCATCATGCCATTGAATGTTTCCTTTCACTGTGTGTTTCAAGGGTTCCTCATTCCTCATTCATTCTGTCTGGTAAGAGAAGCAGAGCCCAGTTTCAGTTGTTGTCCATGAAGCATTGTGTAGCATTGAATAAGTCTGAACCAAGACACTGCAGCTCACATGTTACAAAAATAAATTCCAAGGTGAGATCTCAGGTGAGCTGTGCCCTTACCACAAACAATCACTGAACTGATGCCTGCCATGGAGCCGCTTATGGAGTTTGCTCTGCAAAGCCCTCTCCCCAGCTGTCCCTATCATTAAGATGTAAGGGTACCCTGCATAGTCCAGACCTACTGAGAGATCCCAGTACTTAGCAGCTCATGAGAAGTCTATGCAATAGTATGAAAGAGAGGCAGGTCAGTTTGTTAACAGGACAAATAGTGTTGCTTTTATTAATTACTTTAAAAAATACTCGCTCAGTGTGATTGTCCTTTTCTTTTCATTTATTATAATCAGATCATCACTTCGGTTTAATGTAGTGAATATTTTGTGTATGTATGTATGTAAATATATGTAGATTTATGGCTATGCATCAATTATATGGTATAAGCTGTGGATTTGAGGACTTTCATAGACAGAGCACTGGCATGAGACCCGATGCATCTTTTGCTCATATTTCTGCCCCAGGCCTCCTGGGTCACCTTGAGCGAGTGCCTGTCTGTGCTTCGCTTGCCCCAGCTGTTCTGTGGGGAGGGAGACGCTGAGCAGTGCAGCAATGGGGTATATAAGCACTTGAATCGCACTGGTTGCACGTTTGTTAAGCGAAGTCAGGACCTCTAAAAATAATAAGCAGTAATAGTTATGTGATTTCAGAGGAAGAAAAGAAACAGCTTTTAGTCTGTCACATTCAGGTATCACCTAAGAATAAAAAAATGCACATTAATGCTGAAGTTTCACAGTATGCTTATGCCCTTGATGTTTTTTTCATGTGTAACTCCATGTGTTACACCCACTGAAGGAATCAACGTGCACAGAAAGGGGTGCAGTGACTTTCAGTGTTGTAAAATGTGCTGGCAATACAACTAATTTCGCTTGTGCATTTGTGAATGTGAGAACTTATCTCAGATTTCTCATTTCATCATATAGCCCTGTACATTTACAGTCTTTTCTCTGATTGTTAACCTGGATCCACAACAGCAGGGAAGGCAAATTAGCTATTTAAGACTTTGTTGCAGTATTGAGGTAAATACCATCAGTGAAGTCCCACTTCTGTCATAAGTACCACAGCATTGATGGCTCTTGGTGCTCTTGCATTCTTGACACCATCTAGAGATCAGCCTGGCACAGCAGGTTATAGAGTATCAAAAGTCACCTGCCGTCTCCTTTGGAAAAGCTTGCTCATCACTTAAACTGGCGACATTGCACAAACATGAAAGCCAGCTAAGGTCAAGAGCTGAAAGAAGCTGTGAAACTGAGTCAATCATTTTTTAAAAGTTCTCTTCCTGTTTCCCTTGTAGCCATTTAGAAGCACAGAGTTTAATTAACAGGATTTCATATTTTGTTCATGTCATCATATCCCATGTAATAGAGTATTTTATTAAAAAATAATTCCCATCTTAATGTGAAATAACATCGAGGCTTTGGCCTAAACTAGTAAAAGCTGAGAAATGTACAGATAATTTTGGTGATTCATCCTTAATTCATGCTGGTGTGCAAAAAAAAAGCAGCTGATGCAAATAAGGATAGAGTCTCAACTTTATCTTTGAAAATCTTGGCTGTAGTCCTAATGATTATTATTTCAGTACAAAGATTCTCTCTATTCCCATAATCAGGGCTTAGTTTTAAAGTAAAAATCAGAAGAAAATTTCAGCTATACAATCTGAATAATAACGAATGAAAACTAACAAGCCTTCTGATGTTTGGTTCTCCTATTACTAGAGATAGTAGAAAAACCTAGCAATTCAAAATCACATTTGAAATGAGTTGTGCAGCACAAAGAAGCCTCCTGCATAGCATAACTGTGGTAACACTCAAAACGTGATAAGTTTGTTTTTCATGCTTTTGTTAAAAGCCCATCTATTAATTGTAGTGTGTGTTTGGCTTGCAGATAACTTCTTAGGTGTCAGGGATGCAGGTGGAAAAGGCAATTCTGTCCTGATAAAGAGTAAAAAATCATGTTTTTAAATCTACACATTTCGATCTACTTTATTGTACTCTTTGACTTTCTGATACAGTATTCTAGCTCAAAGATAGCTTTGTCCTGGTGTAAAAAAAAAAAGAAAAAACAACAAAAAAACCCTGCATCAATGTATGCATTTTGTTTTCAAAAAAAAATGGTCACCAGAATGGGTAGTCAAAGTCAGGAAGGATGTGCTTCTTGCTGACCTCCCTGAATACGTACTCTTTGGCTGACTTGAACATGGCCCTGGCTATATAAAATGGTGCTTTTCTTGGGAAGCTTATGGAAGAAGTAGTAAGAGGAAGTTTGTAACTGTTACATGACCAACCCACGCACAGCAGCTCATCCCATGAAACTTCATGTCTCCCACAGAAGAAGGTGGGAGTGAGAAAACTGTCTAGTTTTAAGACTTTTCAATATTCAAAAGTTTCTAAGTTGTTCTTTTTCAAACCAACCAGGAGATTTCCCCCTGTTAAATGTTGTAATTTACCTTAAATTGGCGTTGGAGACGAAACAAGAACTGCAGAGCTGGGGCTCGACTGCTGTCCTAGGCAAGGGCATTAGTCAGCAGGCTGTAGAGTTGTGCTCCTGGTTAGACTTTCTCTCCGTGATTTCTCTCTTCTGTATGTGCACAACGGCACAGCTGCAGCCCGGAGGGGTGGAGAGTGATCCCTGTCCTCCTGAACAGCTCATAGACTGGGATTAGTGCATTCTTGCAGACTCTCTTTTCACATGAGGTGCTTGAATCACTTTGTGAGTGAGTGCTCAGGGCTTTCAGTAGAAGGAAAGCAGCCCCACTGCTGCCTCTGGTACAACCATGGTTTTTAAAAGAGAAGAGAGAGGCAACCATCCATGCCAAGAGCAATCACATAGGGATTTAAATCCAGATGCAGGATAGGGAGGTGGAGCTTTCTTGAACCAGCACCCAAATGCTGGAGAAAGGTGGGATTTCAAGGATGCATGTCTCTTTCCTGTGGCCTAGCTAATTTGTCATCCTGTGCTTAGCATCATGGCTATTTTGAATCTTAATTTTCCCCTGGGAGAGGAAATGCAGGCAACCAAGATACTTGATTTGAGAGGAAGGTAGAATTGCCCTTCAGGATCCCAGAGTCTGAATACTTTTGCAGAAAACAGTCTCAAGCATTTTATGAAATGTTGAGACCTTTCACTATTCACAAGAGTGAAGTATTGCAAAACACACCTATAACACTGACACATTTCACATGTTGACACTTAACACACATTCTGCTTTTTGTAATGAGTAGGAATAGCATGATATGCTGCCTGGTTAATTGTTAGTGGGACAGGAGTATTTTTTCCAGATGTATCAGGACTGTAAATATTTCACTCTAATGCAGGATTAGCACAAACTTTTGCCACTAACATATATACACATGGACACACATGTATAGTACCTTCTTCAGAAGAAGTCATGTAATTCCTCTTGACAAGAACCAGCATTCTGTGCATCTAAGGAGAAGAAATCCTCGAAAGCCAATGTCTGTCCTTAGCTATGTAACTGGCTGTACAATATGTGGACTACTAACACACTACTGTTTCTAATTTGAGAGGAGAATTTTAACTGTGGCTGCCTATTCTGTTATGGAATTTGGAAGAAATGCTTTTGAACAATGAACATATTTTCCTTGACATGATACAATCCACCTTGCAATTTTTTTTTTGGCTTGTAATATGCAATGTAAACTATTAAAAAGCAAATATGCTATGACATAAAATTGAGCTGCAGTGTACAGTGAAAAGTTCAATGAGCAATAGTCATCAGCCTGCCTGCCTTTTCTGGAGGTAAGGACAAGTCTGCAGATTATCAGGATGGTAAGAAATGTTGTTTGTCACCCTTTGCACATAATTCAGAATAGGGTCTGCTCAGTTCCTTTGCCTTACTCTTCCCAGGCATCTCTAAAACATGCACAACAGCTCAAGATGGGGGGAATATGCCCTGTGCAGGTAGTTTTAAGTTGTGTTGTGGTCATGTCTCTTCCTGGGACATCTGTGCACTAGGAGACTTACTTGCATTGCATCTAATTTCTGCTAGGGATTATCAACCACAGCCTGGGGTCTCCAGCCACAGCCTCTTCCCAAGCAGTAGTCTGCTGCTCTGGCAGCAAGGTGGGATGATATACAAGGTGCTATAGCAAACAGCAGGTTATCACCCAGGTAGCAAGGCTGTGAAAGGTCATAAAACTCAGTGGTACTGGTAATGTCTGAGCCCTCTTATTATTATATTGAAGGTTGTGATAAAATAAATCCTGTGAGTTAAAAATGAAGTTCTGATATCCTTTTCCACTCCTTTCTCAAACTCACAGCTGAGTCAAAGGCCCACAGTAGAAGAGCTACGTGAGAGGAAGATCCTCATTCGCTTCAGTGACTACGTGGAAGTCGCAGATGCACAGGACTACGACAGGAGGGCGGACAAACCCTGGACACGACTCACAGCCGCCGACAAAGTAAGTAGATTTCAAAGTAGCTCTCAAATTGGCAAAAGCACCTCCATCCCCCTGAAGCCAGCTAACTTCTGTATAGTGTTGAGACAAGAGGGTTCAACCCTCATTCAGAGAAGGGCATGATGACTCAGAGAGTCATCCCTCACTCAGGATTTCTCTCATTCCACAGAGTATTTTAACCATTAAAATTAAATCTCATGAGCCCTGTAGATGGAGACAAGCTGCATCCTTGGTATTAAGTGCACTGTCTTTTGAGCATCAGTGGGACCTTCTGTTCTCTCATCATGTAGTGTCTGTGGTATGGGCATTGGTGGCAAAGAGGTTAAATCCCTGCTCAATAATAATATCAGTCACATCCTAAGGGGCTTAATGGTGCCTCAGGAAGAAGGTGAGCTTTAATGATGGTTCAGGCAGGTTCTGCTTTGCTTTTTTGCCAGGCTGGGTATCGCTTTTTGTATGTGTAACATGTCATACTTCCAGCAGAGACAAGGTGACAGTCACCACAGAAAGAGATGGAAATCTTTAAACTTTTTACAGCATCTCATATGACAACAGAACTATGAGCCTGATAAGTGCCTCCTGTGCTTTACAGTCACTTTTCACTGCTCATGAGATTTTAAAGACTTTCAGGTACCTGAATTCAAGACCTGAATATTTCTTTGCTGTGCACCACATACAGTGAAGGTGATCACATCTGATGGAGAGAGAAAGGAGCAGGAGTCCTGACCATGCCACTCATTCATGGTGTTCTTGGTTTTATCTACAGAGGAAAGGGTGGCCGGTTTTACTTGTATAATTTAACCAATGGACTTTTATAGTTTTGAAATCACTGGTTTTCTCCTTGACAGAAGCCTTTTTCAGCTTAGCTTTTGAATAAGTCAAAGTGATGTAAAGTGATCTGAAAAAAATCAAAACTTCTTCTGGAGTGTCCCCAGAGCATAATATATTGGGTTAAATTCCTATTTTACCTCACCGTGTTGGACAAGATGTTAGTCAAGTGACCTAACCAATCTATCAGTTATATTCTCCCATTTGGTAGATGAGGGAGGGAATAAATGTCCAAGCAGTTCTGCAATCTTTGAGAGATCCCTGTCTGAGATGAAAGGTATGGAGAGACTTTAGCTGGGAAAGCAGAATATTTCTTGTCCAAAGAGGTTCTTTCTCATCCTGAGTCTTGAAAAGGACAAGTATTAAGTGCCACTATTAAAAGTAGCCTGGTAAAGAATTCAATATTTAGGAAAAGTACTTTGATGTTGCCTTTACTTTTTTATAATATGTATGCAAGGTCAATACACAGAGCAAAAGGCTTAAAGTTCTCCAAATGAACCTTTTCTCAGAAAAGCAGAAGGAAATGTGGTTTGACATTCTAATATTAATGCTCCTTACATGCATAAGGAAGCAGATATATCCTTTTTCAGGCTGGGGTCATGTGGCAATATTCTGATTTCTGCTGTTCAGATCACCTGCTTTTCCCCATCACTGCGTCCACTGTTAGGAAACATAGCCAAACAAATTGGAACCAACCCTGATATGCCTGACAAAGCTGCAACTCCCTATAAAAGATTATTTTCTTCCAAAGCCCTGATTCAATAACTGTCTTCATTGGTCAGCACAGACCAGATTTATTGCAAAAATTGACTTTAGTAATGGGCTTTCCTGTTTGTCAGTTAAAATCTTGCTCTGTGTGCTGGATGTAGGAAATTGGGTTCAATCTGACTTCATCTTTACCAAGTTTGCCTGTTTGTTAGAGGAATAAAAAGGGTGCATTAAACCTCACCAACAGATCAGAGATGCATGGGGGCAATAGACTGCAGGCGCTGCAGGAGTCAGCAGCCCATGTGGCCTCCTTCACAGCCACTTAAGCAGCAAATTGGTCTGCAGAAGGTAGGCCCTTGAGTTGCTGCATAACCATCTCTCTACAGTGATAGATGGAAGCAGAGCCTGATGGATGTTTCTAAAGTAAATAAAAAACCAAGTTGTATAGAAAGAGTACAAAGGGCCTTTTCTGCAGCTCGCATTCAAAATCTATCACGTAGGGCTTGTCAGGGTAGTTGGTGACTGGATAAGTGGCTGTTACAAAAGTCCTGTTTTGGGCTGGTGCTCTTTATACTAGTTTAGATTTCCTTAATGGAGACAAATTCCTGACAGACACAAGTGACGCTGACTGGAGCAGCCACTTCCAGGAGTAAAGGTTTTCAGTATCCCATGGAAAGACACTGGCACACACCTTGGACCTGTGGGAGCATTCGGCCATAGCAGCCGCCTTGTTTGGGCTTGCCATACGCTGCCCGCAAGGCCAACTTGTGAGCTACAAATATCACAGTACTCAAAAAAGTCAGGCTGACGTGGGCTTGGGCCAATTCTGCTCAGCACCCTCTCCAGCAAGCAGCTGAGTCCCTCTAAGTCACCCTCTGCAAAGGCTGTAAATACCTGGCTGTCCTGCTGATGCTAAATATAACCACTTGTGGCTAGTTTTCTGCTGGATTAGTGAGTTGAAACAGTACAGCAAATGGCACAAATGAGCCAGAAGGAAGGGGAGCAGAGGGGCACAGCCAGAGGCAAAGGGAAGGGCAGGGGAGCCAGATCTCCCTCTTCCACGGCCAGTGAGCTGGCAAGGCAGCTCAGCTTATTTTAGACAATCTCACCCCAGGAAATTCACATAAAGGCAGGAGACATCACAAATATGAGACTTTGGTGAGATCCAGACCAAGTTTACTCATAGTCCAGCTCTGAAACAGAAGGCACCATTCGAGAACCTCAACTGCATATTTTTTTCCTCATACATATGCTAATTTGAATTTTGTACATGAAAGTGTTTACATAATAAGCCAGAATTGAGTTTTCTATCTGTATTGTCTACAATACATTTTCAAATTGATGTATTCCAGTGAAGCATTTATCTCTTCCCTTTATGTGATTTAGAACATGTTTATCTCTTTTCCTTTTCACATTTTAAAGCCTTTTATATGCTTTTCTTTCTCTCTGATAATGTTATGTAAGATTTCTTCACTTTTAATATACTGTTTGGAGAACAAAGTGAACTTACTTTGATCTTGCTCATTTATACATTTATGAGTTTATTTGTCCTTTGCAGGCAGCCATTCGAAAAGAGCTTAATGAATTTAAAAGCACTGAAATGGAAGTTCATGAATTAAGTAGGCATCTAACAAGGTAAGTTGAGATTAATTTTTTAAGACTAGCAATGAATACTGTTGTTTTCCAAAATATCTCAGAAGCATTTCTCAAACACCCACTGAACACACTGCCAGATCTAGACAACATTTAGAATCACAGGCTGTAAAAAAAGCTCACACAGACAAACTCATGCTGCCATTACATGGCTGCAGGCAGGCATGTGCCATCTCTTTAGTAAGGTGCAACCTCCTCTTAGTTTTTTTTTAAACATCATGTTCTAGTTGCGTTTCAGTTCTTCTCATATCAACAATAAATAGTGTTGGTGTCCAAAGACAGGAAGGACACAAAAAACTCCCCTTCTAGAACAAGTACATAGCAAGGTGTGACTGTACTGCAGAGTGAGTGCAAATGAAATCATGCTGAATGTACAGCTATTTCATGCTGTGCACTTGCTATGCATGGATTACTCAGCACTGTACTCTAAGAAGTCTTGCCATAGGCAATGCAGTGGTGAAATAGCAAGATCAGCAATCTAAAGAGAGACACTATCTTTTATGCTGTTAGGCATTTTTGGTTAAAAAGGTAAGGTCTGAATTATCCCAGACCCCAAACTAACAACTGTTCTCTCTGACGGCATGGGGTCTGAGCTCACTGGGAGGTCAGGACACTTTCCCAAGCGCAGTCTGTGCTGAGTTTGCTCTGGCTTTAAGTCTGAGATGAGCTAAACTCCTGGAATTTCAGCTGAAGTCAGACCTTTGCAAAGCAACATTAGCTCATGGTCATTGTTATACATTAAAAACAAATTTTAGGTATTCAAGACAAAAGAGAGTGAGATCTTGTACAAAACTAGAGTTGCCCTTGCATTTTTACATTCATCAGATATGTACTCATAAAAAATGCAGTTAATACTTTTAAGAAAAATACAGAAAAGCTTAAGGCAAAATTAAATTTGTATTGGGGATTTTTACATATATAAATTAATAATTGCATTAACTGCATGTATTATGTATATATTCCCCTGCAGAAATGATCCCCCTTCTACTTCCTCTCATGTGCTAAGATGGTTTCATTGGGGTTTGTAATATTGGAGTGTTGCTAGAGACAAGCCAGCTGCCTTTGAGCTGTGAGGTCTGGACGAAGCTTTAGGGTGTTCGGTGGGCTACATAGCTTTACAGTTGCAGTGAGCCTTGATCTGTTGACCCCAGTGACTGACATTTTGAAGGATATTTGACTCATGAAGTCCATCCTCCAGTAGGGGAGTATCGCTGACTAACTTAGGAAGAGTGTTAGGCTGTTTTAAAGCAGTCTTGCTAAAAAGAGTTGAGGTCCTTTGGCTTCCATGAGACACTTAGCATCCCACAAAAATAAAGACTGCTTTAGTTTTCAAGGAAGTCTGTCCAGCTGTTTGGCTTGTGCAGGTTTATGGGCAGTATTTTGCTTCTCTTCCAGTGTTGGGGTGAGCAGTCACCCTTTGAGGTACACTCACTTTCTGTTTGAAAGCCATCAAGTGGCTTTGACTCACTCAGGTCTTGGCCAGGCATTCTCAGAGCTATGGCCAGTATAACAGAAATTGGTATAAGGGTTTGTCTGAAGTTCAACAGGGCTTATTGGTTAGACGAGTGTCCTCAGGAAACAGCCACTTGAACAAATCACGCTTAAACAAAATTGAGCAATTCCCTTAAACAAACTTAGATAAATCACCATTATAAAATCATTAGGAAGGTAATGAGCTATTCATGTCATTAGGCAGTGACATGAGCTGAGCAAAGAAAGCGAGTGTTGCTTTTCTAGTGGGATGGATTAATTAATTCATGATGAAGTGAAAAACTTAAAAAACACCTATGCACCACTGACACAGGCAGAGGCCTCCTGACACATGGTGTACATGCAGAAGGGTGGCAGTAGGGGAAGCCCTACTTGTCTCTTTATACTCACACGTTCAGGAATAATCATATTTGAACTGCTTGTAAAATTTTCTAGCTGAGCAGCAAAAAGATTTGTCTAAACCAGACAATTATCCTGGAATCTGGCATAGTGTGGTCTGAACAAGGAATAGCTAACCTGAAATAACTCACGCAGGGGTCTGATAGGGTGGATCCACAGCTTCTTAGTGTCTTTGGTAGATTTGGGTGCAAACAGCTCATGACTGAACTGTGAGTCTGGCAAGGACCAAGGAAGTTTGAATGTCTGTTCTGGGTCCACAATGCCTGCATGGCTGCTGTCAATACTGCAGGAATCTAGCTGCCTTATTTTGTCACTGTAGCAATTAGATCTGGTCTTTTTATATGCAATATGCACATGAGGATGTTCTCTCTTTCACGCAATTTCTCTCTTTTTTTTTGGCTTTTAGGTTTCATAGACCGTAGCAGTTCAACTCTACCTGGCTACTATGCCGTCTTCAAAACATAACTAAAAGGAACCATAAGTGCTGGTATTATTCACTTCCCTGTTACATACAGTGTAAATCTTCTGAACTGCCTTTTTAAAAAAGAGTAACAAATAAATATAAAAAAAAAGAAAATTGTATTTACATGTGATGGGTACTGCAGCATCATCAGACCTGCTGGTTCAAGCTTCAATAACAGAAAATACCCCTGGTGGGAATCATGCCAAGACTTGGCATCTATGTATAAGAATTTCCTGGCATGTGGATTTGCCATACATGTTCAAACCCAGCTGGTGGTGCATTCATTTCATCTTCAGGCACCCCTCATCCTGACGAGCCTCTGTCATCAACTCTAGAGAGCCCTGAGATGGTGTTCAGGGAATCACTGGCCTGGGTGAAGTCTCGGACGGACCTGCAGCTATGGTGCTAAGCACTTACACCAAACACTCCTTTCAGTCTGCGAGCACCTTATGAGGACGGTGGAGGAGCAGAACTACCCTACGGACCAGCCCATCTGTGAACATCATCTGACTAGAAAGGCATTTGCTTTCCCTGGAGAAGGTTACAGCTAGTTCTTAGGCACTGTTTGGCTTCCAAGAAGTAGAAGGTATCACCTTAAAAGAACAGGACTCCTTACTGAAGGCTGGTTCAGTTCTAGCAACTGTTTATTCTTCATCTCTTTCAAATGTAATTTCCTAACACCAGTTATGAATCCATCAGCAGTAAGTGGCAGGACTGTTGACAACAAGCAAAACCATCTCTTCATGGTCACTGCATGGCATTCACTCAGCTCGTAGTTTGTTTTACGCCCAAGCCTCGTGACTGTATGAGGGCCAACACACATCCTGCAGTTAAACAAGCTTGGATTCCCACCCGCTTTGCAGAGGGGTACATGACATGAGGAACTGGGGGCTCAGTTAGGGATATTCATCCTCTCTGTATCAGGTGTGTAAAGAACTGATCCTAAACTCACACTGAGAAAAAAATGCTTTTTCTCAATTCCAGCATGACAGATTGTGTTTTCTGGTCTGACAAAAGGAGTCTGTTGCATTGTTACGGATGGTGAGACTTGACATTGGTATCTACAGCTGAGGCATAAGGACAGAAATCCAGGGGTGTTCTGTTTCGGTTTTAATTTATTTTTATTACAGTGGTTTAACACACAAACTGACCAAGTAGGGCTCAGAGAGCTGGTCACTCTGGGCCTGATTTACCTGCCAACTTAAGGGTGTGCTTAACACTAAGTAAGCATGTAAATAGTCTCACTGAACTCAACAACATGTCTCACAAGCTTAATTGAAGCTGAACACATATAAGTGCTTTTCTGAACTTAGGCCAGCACCTTCCAGAATCAAGTCCTTAACTAGTATAATGCCAGCAAACTCCGGCAAATGTTGTCTAGGATTCCTTTCCAGGTCTTATAAGAAACTATTATGCCATGTTTTGGATCAATGGTCCAAAGCACTGTAGCAACATTACTGTAAGAAATTCCAGATTATGACTTCAGGATATCTTTTTTCTTCCATAATAGCTATTTTGCTTTGAAAGTTTGAACAGAGAGGCCAAAGTTTTTTACTACGGTATTGTTATTTCTGTTATTATTTTATTATTTTTTTTTCCTTTCTCACTGTCTTCCATGTATCTGTCCACTCTTCTGTGCTCCCTCTCTGCCTCCCCCGATGCCATGCTAAAGTTGTCCTTTACAAATTGCGGGCCAAGAGGCCTCTCACAAGTCAGAATTTTGTGGCCAATTCTGCATAGTGCCAAGCGCTCCTGCCTCTTCTCAGGCCTCGGTCTCATTCCTCTAGTTGTGGGAGTAAAGCAAAAGGACCTGTGGATAGCCCATGGAGTTGCTCTTGCATTCGGCTTGCCCAAACAGCTTTGGAAGTGAGGCTTACTGACTCCATTTAGGCTTAGCAGTACTCAATACCTCACAGATTTGCACTCCATTGGAGACGAGCAAAAGCAGTTCATTCTCGTCTGGGGCCATCCACACAACTCGATGGAGTATTAGCTATTAAACAACACTTGGCTGTTGTAGAATGGAAGGTGCTACAAAAGAAAGTAAAAAACAGCTGGTTTCTGGTGCCTCATTTTGAGACAGTATGCCTCTGATATGCTATTCTTTCAAGACCAGGTAATGATTTCCAGATAAACATACAAAGCGATCCCTGTATCACCAGCTCACAACTGCTTTAGATATAAGTTCATCAGCAGTGGAAGCCTTTAATGTGAAACATTATTAGCTCAGTGCAGCAAGGACAGAGCACTTATTAGCCAGGAATACACTGCTTTGGGGGTTATTTTCCTGAAAGGCTGGGGTTTGTGTTTTTAAATTCATTCAAGTACACATGCACACATGACAAGACTGCATTACAGCTTTAAAAAGGGAAAACGAAGCTCTTGACTTTTGACCGCATGCACTGCGCTAGGAAAAGGCTCCGCGCCATAGCTGCGCTGAGCAGCAGCCAGCCCTCGCGTCCCCGGTGTGGCTGCCACACCGGCCATGGCATCACTAGCCTTTGCGGTTCGGTGTGACAGGGAGCGAGGCCGCTGCAGGAGCCAGAGAGACAGAAATCACAGGACTCAGTAGGCTGGTGGGAGGAACAAGGGAGATTTGGGTTTTGTGATTAAAATGAAGCAGGAGGTAGAAGGAGCAAGCTGCTGTTGTCAGTCCATCGTCAGTACTGACGCCGCTGGGGTCCTGTGGGCAGCGTCACTTGTCCCTCATGGACATGGACCCTGGAGGTGCCCATGCCTGCCAGTCTGGTAGCCTAAATAAGCCCCTTGTGTGGTGGTTGAGGCACATGACAGCCCAGTCCTGTGTGTGAGCCAGGAGGACGTCCCCAGCCACCTGGCCTTCGGCTGGATGGGCCCAAGGCTGGTCCCTACAGGCCTCTTGGTGAGTCACCAGTTCCTGGCCGCTGGCCACCTCAGGACGCGTGCCACCTGCCCGGCAGCTATGCATGGCCATGTTTGGTTTTTGTTTTTTTTTTTTAATGATGTTAACTCCTACCTGTCCAAGCAGACACCAGGACACAGTGGAAGAACTGCCATATTTCTCCTGAACTACAAGCTTATCACCGAAAAGGGGGACAGGGGAGGAGAAAGAAGCCATATAAAGTGTTCAATGCTGTGGCAAGCATCACAGAGCAGAACTGGCACTTCATTTAGTTAGAGCTTCAATGGGTTTGGGTATTTTGCAAAGTTATCCTTTGGCAAGGCATTCTTTGGAGATGTAACAACCTTTCAGTGCCTGACCACTGCCGTGTGTCCCCAGTTTGCATGCCCAGCTCCTTTTCGCATTCATGGGAAGTTGAGAGCAGACTGGGGAACCGCTAGTCTTTTTTTTTTAATCTATTTTTTGAGCACTACAACTTAATTTCTCATCTGTGATAACCATCTCCACCATAACAAAGTAGCTGTGAGTCCCTTGGGGGGAAAAAAAAAAAGATTTCTCTCCCCCCCCCCCCCCACATGGGCTATGTGAAGGAAATAAAGATGATAACATTCCTGCTGAAGACTCCAGCAAGCATCCTCATTCATACTTGGAAGAGACTAATAGTAGTAATAAAGAAGTTGCATCAGGTTTAGAGAATAGGAAACCAACACAGAACAAAAATTGCTATTCCAATAACTGATCATCGGGGCTAATAGTGGAGATAATGTACCAAAGTCAAGGAAGAAAAAGATTATAACCAATATCTACTGAATCCTGATGTGCTATTCATTCTTAAAATGTACAAATAATGTGACATCTTTTCTTCAGCTTATGGAAAGATGAGGTGGAAACTGAATGGCAAGAAAGAAGGAATTGGAAAAGCAAGTGCAGAACTTATAGGCAAAAGTTTTGCTTGATTGCAAAAAGTGATGCTGAGGGTAACATGATGGTGGCATCTCCCTCCCACCCACCCCTTTGCTAGGAGTGGGCAACAGGGACCTGGCGACATATTTAGGACTAGCAGATGGTGAGCGCTGTGGCCTTTCTCCATCCCAAACCCCACTGGTTATGCACTTGCAAGCTGAAAAACGTTTTAGGCTGCATGTTCTCTGGGACAGGGCTCAAGCTGGCTTTTGCATATTGGCAATTTCTAGTGCACGCTCTAGGCATTATTGGAAGAGAAGGAAAGGGAAAAAGAATCTAGAGCCTTTTTTTTTTAAAACCAATTTATGGTCATTGAAACTAGGTAGAGAGCCCATTACAGGAATATATTTCAGCCCAAGGCTTACATGTAACCACAGCACTTTTTCATCACCACGACCAGTCACCAAACTCACCATTCATTATTTCTACAGTGCCATCTGTACAGTGGAAACACTATAAAGCAACAGAGTGAAAGCACTTCCAACATGCCCAGTGAAGGCTTGCACTCGCAGAAAACCGGGTGAGATGGAGACCCAAAGTCATACGATATGTGAACAGGGGCTCCCTAATGTGCCTGCAAATAAAATCACTTTGTATAAATAGCCATGGGAGATGACTAGGCTAGTAAAAATCAGGAAAGCAAAAGGGGGACAAAAGATTTTTTCCCAGGCGTTCAGTCTGCTCAAGCTTGGAACAACTTCTGTAAACAAAGGAGGTGGCGTGCAGATTACCTGCTTTCCCATGTGTCCCAGGTACTCCAGCACCAGTTGCATTTTCCATTTGATATCCAAGTATATGTATATAGTTTGTCTTTATATAGGAGTGAGTGTGGTGACTGTCAATCGTGCTCTTCCAGTATTGTAATTTAACAGACTATGGCTGTATGAAAACCATGTAAATAACTAGAAAGAAATTAAACTGGATCTCTATGTCCTAGTTTTTGTACATACTGAAACTGCATGGTATTTAAATTATTGTTTGTCTCTGATGTATGCAGTTTCTTAAAAAAATTCCTTTAAAAAAAGAAAAATCATTCCCGTGCCTGTGTATTTTATTACCCTCTGTCCCCATGAATGATGCCGTAGCAGATGTTTGTAACTGAAGGTCCCAGCCCTCCTGCTGCCCGGCAGCCCCCCACCGCAGGGCCACAGCACGTGGCCGCAGCGTGCCCATGCCTGACTGATATGGTTGAAGGACACAAAACATGGTTGTAACTTTGTTACTGGGCTTTTTCTTTTTGTGTGTTCCCATTTGGGTAGATTTTCACTGACTCCTTTTTGCAGTCGGGGGTGGGGGAGGTCCAGTTGCCTTCCTCTGTCAGCAGGAGAAACTGTGACCAACATACAGTGCCAGGCCTGGTACAAACTGAAGGGGAGGGTGTGTCAAAAATAAATAATCCTGTTTTTTTTTAATAAAGATTCCCCCACCTCCTGCAACTAGCTACAGTGGTCATCTCAGCATCATATCATGCTTTGGTCACATAAGGTAATGTGCATATATTACATATACAGTTGTCAACATTGCAAAGCATTTAAAAAGGACACATTTGTACAAGAAATGGCAGAACAGCCCAATCTCTTGCACAGAAATCCTTACACAAGGGTGTACAACAGCCTTTCTTTTTTTTTTTTTTTAAACAGAAGTGTTTCACAAAACTGGGCTAAGAAAAGAGAAATGTCTCCAGTAACATCCATGTAATTACTAGCAATCAAATTGCAATCTAACAGCATCTTTAGGCAAGAAACAGAGAGGCAGGCTGAAAAATAACAATTCTCCATTAAAAAGGCAGCCCCTGGTGACCAACTCAGAAATTGCGTTTGTGCTGCCTATACAAACTACTTGAAAGCGCTTCAGGAAAACCTGTGCCTGTAGGCTCACAGGAAGGCCAGACAGAGAGCGCACCCTCCTCCCATTGCTGACACACAGAAATGGGAAGGCAAACATGAAGGATGCAGCATCAACCATTAGCACTGTAGGTTTAATAAGAAAAAAAAAAAAAAAAAAGACTGCTTCCACAGTTTCACCTGCAGTCATTCCCCTGCAATGTCCTGTGTTCATAGGACATAAGCTACAATAAGCTATGTTTTAGCTTGTGTTTGGTGAGTGGCCAAGTTCTATATACATGGCTACATTAACCTTGACAGGTAGGGATGAGACATACCTTTTTAGCAACAGGTATAGCATGTAAAAGCTAGAGGTGCCCCTCCCCCCCCAAAAAAAACCCACACACATATGCAGGCACACACATGCACAAACACACCTGTGCATTTCTTGGGCATGCCTGGCTAAGTGCAAGCGTGGGGTGAGACAGTCACTGCATGGCCATCATCTTCCTCGCATCCTCCCATAGCCACTTGCAGCGTGGCCATGCCCAGGCCACATAGCCCAGCTTGTCTGCAGACCATCCTGCCCCTGAGCCGTGTGAGCTGGTAGCTGCAGGGGGAGAGGGGGGGCATAGAGACATCTCAGGCAACTACAGCTTCCAGCAGGAGTGGCAAAGGGATGGAGCAACTGCAAAAGGCTTGTTTCTTTTGAAAACCTGGCCAAAAAGGAAAAGGCACCTGGCGCTACTGCACTCACCAGTTTTCATTGCTGTTTGCTCTGTCTGATGAGCCAGTCCATGACCCTGATTAGGTCGGTGAGAGTTGGCACCCAGGAAACACAAACCTGACGGCCCCCAGACTGAGTGGTGCAGGCGTCGTAAACCCGGGCTGGGCCCTGGTGAGGGGCTTGGCCAAGCCGACTGCTGAGGCTGGATCACCATGCATCGACTAAATCAGGCTCTCCAGGCTGGAGACAGCCATCTCCACAGCTGGCTGGGCAGGACGCTTGCCTGGCAGCCACTGCTCCCAGAGCTGCGCATTTGATCTGCTGTCAGGCTCCCACGGCCTGGACAAACAGTTATGGTGAGAACAAGAAGAAAGGTGCCTCCCCCCCCCACCCAGCCCCAGAAATCCCTGCTTCACTTTAATTTAGTAACCTCTGAGTTATTGCATCTCAGCCACATCTCTCTCCATACTCTTGCTCCACACTCTTTTTTGAGAGAAAAAAAAGAAAAAAAGACTGAAAGGCTGCCTAACAAAGGACATTTCACAGCTGGGAAACTTTGGCGAGTTAAGCACTGACCTGGCTTTTGTGATGCCCCATCCCCTGATCCCAGCTTGCCTATCCCAGCAGCAGAGAGGCAGGGCAGCACATGCGGGCACAGCATGGGTGCTCCTCCAGGGCAGCGCTGTCCAGGTGGCAACAGGAGACCCGCAAGACACCGCACCACCAAGACTCAGGGGTCTGCGCAGCTCCCATTCACTGTAAAGGGATCTCTCCCCCTCAGTTGCAAGCTATGGCATTTACTATTTACCAAACTGACTCCCCCACACACACACCCCAATCCCCAGAAACCTGCTCTGTATCACTGTTACTTCAGTTTATCAACTTCTGAGTTACTGCATCTCAGCCACTCTTCTCACCGTACTCTGCCACTTTTCTTTCCATACTCTGAAGGCCCTTATTAGAGTTTAGATCACTCGTCATTTTTCAGACATCCTCCTCTAGCATCTGCCATTATTTTTCTTCCCATCACATGTTTGATCTTCAGCAGGGCAGGAGCTGGTGCGTGCAACAAGAGAGGGCAGATGTGGCAGCATCCTAAACTGCTCTGGAGGAAAAGCACTGCTTGAGGGGACAACTGGACCAAATTAAGCTTATTTTCTCTCATTTCCAAAGCCTGTGAAGTTTTTTTTGCAGGGTGCAGAGGAGGCTATTCACTCTCCAAAGTGAATGCTTCAATGTTATTTCTATTGTCTCAAGAAAAAAATAGCAGTTAGCTCTATATGAACGATCAAGCCTGCAGCAAGCAGTTACATACACAACCCATCAAGGAGAAATAATGTAAATAAAAAGAATTTCACTTTCAAGCTTCTCAAGAAAGAGAAAAAAAATGGCCATCAGCTGACTTGTCACCACAGCCTTTTTGCAACGACACAGTGCTGGCAGAACACAAATAATGATGCCAGCCCTGTCCCTGCATTACGGAAGCAGTGATTTCAGCAGGAGGCTCAACGATGTGCAACTTTAAAGGGATCTGTTTGAGGAGCTACTGGTCCATAGTAGCTAAGGGACCAAATTTGGACTACCTGCTAAAAATGAGTAGCCTGGCCACTGCAATTATTATGGTATTTTAGTTTAAGATGTCAAAGATCAGCTCTTATCCACATATACCAAACTCCAGGTTGATTGCATCATTGGAGGCACCAACCACAGCTTCCCAAGTGGTCTCAGTTTGGACTTTCAAGCCAACCTGCCTGGACCTCATCCTGCTCCTCAGCATGTGATGGGGGCAGTGAACGTTCCCATAGCTGCTGTTCTCCTGCTCTCTCCGGGAGCAGGTCTCAGAGCTAGAGCATTATGCCCAGCTGAGCTGACATCACCAAAAATTAACTGAACATAAAGGCAGCTAGATTCATAATTTCAGTCTTTGGGGAATTCATATCAGTAAATTTTCTGCACGAACTGTATCCCTCATAAATCCACAGTGACAGGTTGGAAATGAATTCATTAAGATATATGCAAATATCTTTTAACAGATCAGTGAAAGAAGAATGGAGCTAAGCCATTTATTCTCCGGGAGAACTCCCTTCCTTCAGCATGGAGGAAAATCAAATAGCTAATGAGCCTGGCCCAGAAAAAATAATGCGTTCAGTTAAAGAAACATTCCTTCTCTTTCTTTGTATATCAAACTGAAAAAGCTGCAGATGAACTTCAGCTGACATTTAAATGGAACAGCATGTGAGGATCCAGCCCACAGACACCAAAATGTTTATGTAAAATTACTGTTGCTCATAGAAAGAGTGCATCTTTGTCTTGTCAGAATAGCTCTGGGACTTGTCTATTGCTAGAGAAAGGTTTTTATAAACTAAAAAAAAAGGAAAAGAAGAAAGTTTGACACCTTCAGTCAAACTGCGATTGGAGGACCACTCGCTGGCATGCCTGGAGGCAACGACACTAACTGGCACCTCTGATTCCTGATCTGGTGAACTCTCTTCACAGAATGAGTTACTGATCCCTTTCCTAAATGCATCTACCAAACACAGCTTCGGTGTCATGAATGGCTGTTGGGTTTTGTTTTTTCTTTAATAATTAAGTAATCTACAATGTAAAGGCTTGAATACTGGATACATAACTTGTCTTTTTGTGTTTAGTTGTGCAGGCTGATGGAAAAAGTAATTCAAATGGGCAATTTCTCAAACCGTGACGGTGAACATTATTTGAAAAACGTGTTTGTTGAATGTTATAGAATGCAGTGCTGTTTTTTACAGAATATATATGCTCTATGCTATATATATGCTCTTTACTTAGCTTTCATGCCTAGACTAGAAGAACAAGCTACTTTCTGAAGTGAATTAAATGGATGATACTATGCTATAATGCAGACATAGCAGTGACTTTCAAAGCAGATACAACCAAACTTTCTCTGAACTGGGTAAATTAGGTATTTCAGGAACAGTAACAGCAGCATCTCAGAATACAGTATAGATAAACTACTCAGGTTTTTAGGTGGATTTTGCAATCTGAAATGAACTCCAAGCTTCCCTAGACAACCTTTTAGTAGATAAATCTGTTTAAAACAAAACTTTAAGCTAAAGAGTTTGAAGTCTGCACTACACTGAGTGCAAGCTAAACACACCCTTTCAAGCAGAAATTTCCCCCAACATGCAATGAGCATACTTAGCATTAAGCATCTCTTTGAATCAAATCACAATTAGGCAGCCCATTTTTATATATACTTCACTGGTCTACACAAAGTGTAGAAATAGAATGTATTATATTTATTGCTGTATTATATTTACTCTTTTCACTGCATGTCTTCACACTTGACAGAAGTTACATTTTAGCATAAGATAGGTTCATAAGATAATTCAGGGTGCAATGGACATTGGCAGGTCTCTAGTCCAACCTCCTACTCAAAGCAGGGAAAGCTATGGGATCAGACCAGATTGCTCTAGGCTTTATCCAGCTGGGTCTTGAAAACCTCCAAGGATGGAGACTGCACAGCCTCTGTGAACAACCTCTTCCACTGCTTGGCTGCCCTCATGGGGAAAAAGGGTTTCCTTATACCCAGGCTGAACCTTTGATTTCAGCTTATGCCCTTTGCCTCTCATCCTCCCACCATGCACCTCCGTGAAGAGCCTGGCCCTGTCGTCTTCTTCATAACCTCCCCATAGGTGCTGGGGGGCTGTCTCTTCTCCAGGCTGAACAAGCCCAGCTCCTGCAGTCTCTCCTCACAGTGCAAGTGCTCCAGCATCCCACCATCCTGATGGCCCTCTCCTGACCTCACTCCCAAGTTATTGATGTCTTTCCTGCACAGGGGGGCCCAAAACTGGACCCAGTATTTAGATGCAATCTAACAAGTGCTGAGAAGGGGAGATAACCTCTTCCCTCGGTCTGCTTGCTGTGACCTTCCTTGCCACGGACAGGCTGCTGGCTCCTGCTGTGCTCGCTGCTGCCACCACCCTGTGGCCTTTTCTGCACAGCCGCTGTGGGGGCTTCTCCAGCCCAGGCACAGGGCTTTGCTCTTGTACCTACCAAATTTCATAAGGTTCCCACAGGCCTCTCTAGGTCCCTCTGGGCAGCAGCCCTGCCCCCTGTATCAACTGGTCCCCCCCATTTGGCAACAGCTGCAAATGCTAGGAGCGACCACTTTGTCATCTCCTCCAGGTCACTGATAAAGAACACTTCTTTTTTTGCTTGCCTATTTTCGCTCTGTACCAAAACAGCGCTGTGAGGAAATCAACCTCAAAGCCTGGAGTAATATATTTGTGCATGGATTCTCACAAATGACATTCTGCTTCATAACTCCAGCTGGAATGTCTCAAGTGTCACAGCAGATTGATCATAAAATTTAGGGGGGGGGGGGGGAAGTCTCTCTCTTGAGGCTACAATAGGATTAAAGAATTCACTCTACTGGCAACCACATCATCCCAAACCCTAGTGCCTTGGTGGATGGAGCCAAAGGGCTCTGACAGATACAGTGTAGCAGATACAGCAGGTTATGGTATCATCAGCTGCCACCTGTCAACTCTACTTTTGTGCCAGACTTCAGGGCTCTACATAGCAAGGGTAACAGAATAGATATGTGTCAACATCAGCTACTCCACAACCCAAAGAACAACTTTTTTAAAATAGAATTCATGTGAATATGCAAGTTCATCATCAAGCTGATATTTCAGACAAATTCAAATTCATAGTAGTTCAGCTACTCCTCTTTGTCACAGGGCTTTTCTGGCAGTCTATGTGGTACCATAAATCTCACTCTGCCAACCTTTCCCCTCCCCTGCTGCTGGATTAACACTTTGAGAACGTGGCTGCAAGGCTGAGAGCAAGTGAAAGCTCACAATGCCAGCTTGACAGAAAGCAAGTAATGAAGAGGCCTCACGAACCTGTTTTTAGTTAGCATGACCACAGTAAAGCCAGAAAGACAGACATTTTCAGAAAGAAGCGTAATTTTAAAAGAGGACATAGTCCTTACAAACATTACAGATCAAGAACCCTAGTGAGATGTGGACTCCTTGGCCACAATAATTCTCCCATTATAACAGAAGGTTGCAAGTTTTGCAGGTGGCTGAGGTGCCTACTTCAGAAACAGAAGTAACTATTTTTTTTTCAAATAGTAATTCTTCAGTGCATCCATTGTCCAAACATCCAGTCATCCCAAAGACTCATCCTTTGATAAAGCCTACAATTTTAGCATTGACTACATACTTAAGAGAAGGGAGAACTCTTTTTGCCATTTGCAAATACTGTATTTAATTTGACCAAACTATGAATTGAATCCATCCATCTTTCCAGAGCATCTTCAACTTCCACAGAGTACAAAGAACAATGCGCAGCTATAGAGAGCTGGTGGACAGATAAGAAGAAAATAGTTTTAAAGTACTTCAGAAAAGCATGTCACCTGGTCATTGTAAAATCTTTTCTCTGTCTCAAGCTCATGATGCATCTTCAAAAACATTTACCTGAAAATTTACAGTATTAATAAAGTACATTTACATTTCTAGCAAAAGAATGCTTTTTGTTCACTACAGAGTTCCAGCAGATCAACAGCTGCTTAGTAAATTCACTTTAAAAACACCTCCAGTTAGTAACTAGCTATATCAAGTGTAAGCTGGCACATAAAACTATTCTTATATTATTAATAGGTCCATTTACCATGCTTCAAGAGTTATACTTATTTCCCTAAAAGCCTTAAAGCACTCTGCAAACATAATACTGTAACTGGCTTGCAAAGAAACAATATGGACATCACACTACACTACACACACTACAATATGGATCACACTACAACTAGATTATCTTCATCTATATTTACTGCAGAATATTTACACATGGATCACTATGCCATGAAATGCTTTAATGGCATCTTTACAGAGAACAGGAAATGAAGAACATGACACCAGGATGGGGGCTGAAAGGTCAAAGGAGACTTTTCCAAAGTCTTCTTTTCCCAAGCTGTCAGGAGCGAAGAGGTTTTTCAGACTGAGTGTGCTGGAGTCCCACAGTGCATGCGCCACAGATCAACAGCTTTGCTGACAATGGCATCGGTGTTATCTTGAGGAATCTATAAAAGATCAGGACAAGCTGTCTTGTCAGAGTATTTTACCTGGACTGTTTGTTTCAAATAAAAGATTTTAAAGTTCCAGTTTGAGTTTTATCTCTTCATGCAAAACAAAAAAATCTAAATCCCATCTCTGCCCTACCATCCCACCATAACTCAGTCCTACACACTCCATACTACCTCCAGGTTTTAGGCTGGTGTAGCATTGTCCTTCGCCCACACAAAACTTTTATTTAAAAAAATCATGAGACAACCACCAGGCAGATCGCACTTCACATACCTAAACTGACATCTGATAGAACTTATATGGGCCATCCATGACCATAGATATATCTAACCTAACTTACCTAGGTTACATTAGTCTCCTAAAACCCTGCTGCTATGCTCATTATTATCCATAGAAGGAAAGTTCAAGGTCAGGTTCACAGCCCCATCCTACATCAACACAGAGACCATGTGTACAGCCCGAAGATTCCTGCACAGGAAAGGAGCAAAAAAGGTGACAGAAACCAACCTTGTAAGGAGCTTTGAAGAAAAATTAATCCAACTTCACCTGAACTTACTTTCCTAGAAAAACCCTTTAGTATCCTGAGGAAATAGTCAGATTTGTAAATGTAGACACAGTAACACATTCCCCAAATCCTAAAACCTTCCAGTAGGCAAAACCTACTTTTATAAACCATAAAAGGCAATACAAAGCATGAAAGAGTACTTACGTTTTCCAAAAACTGTGTAATCTTTTCTGCAGTATTCAGTGCTATTATCTTCATTTTAAAAGTTAATAATATCTCCACAGCAACAAAAACAAGAATCTTGCAGGACCCACTAATAACTTTGTCCCAAACTCTAGAAAAAAAATTAAAAAGAATCACTAAACATTACTGAACTGCTTATCTACTTATTTATTTGCTAAAATAGTCTTCGCACAATCACTTTTTCCCAGTTATTTTTCTGAATAACAGCCATGTATTGAACTATTCAGGTTAGTGTAAATAAAAGACATTATCAATTGCTAAGTCTGTACAGAGTGGACAGATGGTAAGCAGAAATGTATTGATACCTATAGTATTGGTATGTCTAACACAAAAGCCTTGTTTAGAAATGGAATGGTTTACAAGTTCAAATACATAAAGCAAATCTTGTTTTAATAGCCTGAATTGTGATAACTATTCTATTATGGTAGCAGTGAGAATTTTCCTAGTGCAAAAAGGGAAACAAGGTTTATTTGCACACCTAATAAAGACACTCTTCAAACAGTTAAGCAGCTGAAAATTCAAATGGATGAGTTATTGAATAACTACATCTGAAGAGGCTAAATACTTCTGATCATTACTCTATGAGACATAAATATGATATATCAGCAGGATATAATCCATGGTGCTTACCTTAGACACAAGGAACAACTATTAATCCTTCCACTGTGCACAGTCTCTCTCAGAATTACCTAAGCACTCCTAATGACTTGCATGAAACCATACCTGGACCTGACGGTTTTAATGAAAACTGAGGAGTAGGCCTCAGTTAGTAGATTAGCAACAGAACTTCAGTGAATATTAAAAGGGATATAATACATTCTGCTAAAACAGCCTGCAACAATTTGAAATCATCATTCAGCCAGTAGCTCCATCTCAGGCCCAACTGAACAGACTTGGGCTGAAAGATTATCCAAAACCAGGGTGAAACCATCTGTCAGATGGCAGCTTTGTGATTTTGCATTATTTTTAGTTCTTGAATTTTAAGAGCTGTGTCAGAAAGACTTTGTAAAAAATATTGCTCATGCTCTTTCTGAGCACCTCTTAAAAGCATTTCTCCTTTCAAATAAAAACACGGGGGACAAAGATCACATGCTATCTTCCATATTCTCTGACTACAATAATACTAATGGAAAAACTTCTGCAGCCCACCTACAAACTTGGATCTATGGATGTTTCTTCAAAAGAAAGCTTAATTTTTATATGACCTTCACTCTTAGAAGAACTTGCACTTCAGCCTGGAATGGCAGAAAAACACAAGGCAGGCATAACATGAACTTTGACAGTTTAGTTGGAGTAGGTATCACACCTTTAAACAAGGCTTTTATATCTCCTAATGTGAACTGGTTGCTGCAGTTACACAATGGTCATTTTTTAAACTGACAAAAATCTATTCTTTCCTTTGTCAGTTTCTTAACCTTTCATTCGCTTAGCTCTTTTGATAGTATTTTCATAACCTCTCCATTCATCAAAAAATTTAGACCAGAATTAAATATATAATGAAGAAATAAGGAAAAGGATATGCAAAATCCTCAGAACTATTCTTAAAAATAAACAAACAGAAAACAACACGGGCAGACAGGAAAAAAAAAAAAGGCGCAGCTAATTTCTTTCCATTTGCAATTTAATTTTTAATTCCCTGTCTCAATGTAATTAAAAATGAACATAATTCCCACAAGGACAGGAACAATAAACAAACCAAGATGAAAATATTACTGCTTCCTTTGTTATTCAAGCACTCCAGCACAAGTGACCACTGTAAATGTAATACTGATGCTGAAGTCAGGTCTAGATGTTTTAAGCAAGGGTATGAGAAAACTGAAATACCAGTTTCTGTTCCATATTGTACAAGTTATTTCCATTCATTTCTAATACATTTTCCTTTGAAGCTCATCTGGTTAAACCCCCAAAATAGTTCCCCATGTGCTTCATGAACATCAGAAGTGTAACTACCCACGACAACACAGACTAAGAGGCCTCAAAAACAGGAAAGAATTTTTAAAGTTCGTATTTGTTAATTTGAATACAAACTTACTTATCCTAATAAGAGATACTCAGCTTTCTTTCATTATTTTGCTTTCCAAGTCTCCATAATTACACTACATTACAGTAAATTTCATGCTCAGAAAACATTTTAATGTTTTCCTGTATTATTTCATCTGATCCCTGAACAAGTATTTTAATGATGGCAAATCGGATGCAATAATTTTTAAATCCCCAGGTTCTAACAAGTTTTAGAAGAGGGCACATAGCAAAGTGGATGCTATGTTACCACTAACCAGCTGTGTTTGCTGCACTCATTTTTTTCCCCCTTAACATTTCCAGCTATTGTTACTGCCAATACAACTCCACCAGTGGCAGCAATAGGGGCATGACTGTGACAGTGATAAACAGATTAGCAGTCAGCACCTTGTCTATACCAGCAAACCCAGTAAGAAATGGCAGCATTAACTGCATCAAAAAAAGTTTACATAGAATGGAAAAAGCCCACAGCAGTTTCAACAAAACATGTATTTAGATGATTCTGTTCTATTGTACTTTCACTTTTTAAATAATGGCAAACATTTAAGATCAAGCATACTGTCAGAGATAACTTTTAGAAGCTTTTGATAATCTTAGAGATGGGGAAATTATTACATAAATGTCAACCAACTGTGTTAGCAGCCCTACCAAGGACTGCTGAAAAAGAAAGCACACACTAAATTAATTATTAGCTTTTTTGTGACTATTACTCTCTGTGAAATATAACAGTATTCAATTAGCCACAGGAACACTCTTGTAGGTATTCCTTGAACAGTGAAATAGTAGTAACAGATACAAAGAAAAATATAATGAAATAGGAAGCTAAGAGGTAACCAGCATGCCAAAGATCACACAAATGAAGCCATTTACTTTTCACTGATCTTTCAGAGAATGAGCTTTTCAGCAGACAACACACCTTACGTATTTTGTGCCTGTGTGTGGGCGTGTGTGTGAAGACAAGGCATTCTCAAGGGAGCTTTTCAGGTTCCTCGTCAGAACAGTGCAGTACTATAGCAAAAAGCATCACAAGGTTACTGCTCTCTCTTTTTCTGAAATATTATCATGACTCTCACACCTTTGGCACACAAAGGCTGCACCTAGGCTGCAAGGTAAAGCACACTCCACCTTATTCCCTGGTTCTGCTCTTCCAATCATCCAGGCCAAGGATGCTTGCTCTTCTGCCACACATCCGAGCGTCCTCCCAGTGGTAACTGGGCATGGGAGGACATGATGCAACTCACACAAGTGTCATCCTGATGTAGAGTTAGGACCTTGTGCCTCTCTGGTCCCCAGAGTTGGGAAGCAGCTGCATTACTTAGACATAGGCAAACAGCCGACTCAAGGGTAAGGATCCCATGTGTAAGTTTCTTTGTAGTAGCAGCCCACAGGCACAGTCATGCCCTCGCACTCCACAGTACATTTAAAGTATCTTTCATATTTCTGTTAATTCTACTAACAACTGTCTCATTTTTACAACTGGATGTAATTCATACAGGACGTGGAGGTCACAGTTATAAAACTACACAAGCCATACATTAATACATAAGGCAGTGCCAGCTTTGAGATGTAGTCATAAGATTTCAGGAGAACTATTGAGTACTTTGTCACAAACAAATTACCAGAGGCTAAAAACCTAGCTCCACCCCATCAGCGACTGCAGTCCTGCTACTGCCAAGTCTCCACTGCAAACTACAAATAATGTTAGTCAGGGACATGATACATGACTGGCAACATTGGGCCATAAAAAAATCCATAGCTTATACACAGTTTTAACTACAAAGCTGCACTACTACTGTTGTAGCTGGATCATCTGGGGTGACAGGGCTGGAATACACTGGCAACAAAAGTGCAATTTTGACTGCACAGCTGAAGCCAGAAACGGGAAACTGTGGTCGAACAGCAGGGCTCTCTGGCTGAGGGTCCATGCAGCGCCGTTGGAAAGCTCTCCATGCACGGGGCTTACTGAACAGATGCCGTGGCAGAATACGAGCAGAGAGAGCAATGGTGAGTACAAACAAGAGGTGCAATACAATTCTCTCCCTTTTTCAGAGATGAGTGTCTCTCGCGAGCCTGTGCTACAGGCAGGTCCATATGCCAGGAAGCACTGTGTCTATATTCCAGGTTGGATACAGAGCCTTGAGGAATTTTTTTCCCAAGCCAATGGAGCGGTTGGTACACTCCTCACTTTACCAATGTGACAGCTTTAAGAAGTTTGCTGAAGAACCTTGTTGCATGATACACCAAGTGTATTAGAGCCAACAAAACAGAGACACTGTGTAAGGTCAAAAGAAATGTTTCTGAATAAAACTGGTCTACCTAAGTTTTCCAAATGAATTTAGATTAAACTGATGCACAAATTTTACCTAAATTACAACTAGGAGAAGTGCGATATAAAATGGTATTTGTACTGAACGACGATGCACGTCAGGAATAAAATTGATATTATGCATACTTCATCTCACCATTATTGGATAAAACTTTCGCACAGCTGGCACAAATCTTGCACGTGTTAGAGGGAAAAAAAAAAAAAAAAAAAAAAAAAGATGTGATTTAAATTTAGCTGCCTGGCAGAGAAAACTACAATTTAGACAAGGCAACAACCTGTCTAAGAAAGGCAGTATTAAATCATAAGTTAAATTTAATCATAAGAGACTGAGCTCAAATCACCTCTCACTTGACCAACAAAAAAGTAAAACTCACAGGAGAATTGGAGACCTGTTTTTAATTCTCAGCAGTTCCAATACTGCCATTTGGCTACATTTCAGATAAGCATTCGGGCTTCCAGATACTAATCCAAACAATCTCCAAGCATTAATTAAGTTCATCTGTTACATGCTGCCCATAACGTATGTTACTTCCTTAGCAAATGAGCCATTATGATTACAACTGAATAATTCAGAAACCTAAACGGACAAGGAAGAGTGTACTTCTATCATATCCCCGTAAGAACTGTTGGGAAGTGGGATTGCTGTGCCATCTGATGTTCCATCACATTGAAATTTTTTTCCAGTGGCACAAAAAGTCAGTAATTTTGACATTTTTATGCAAAAAAATTTTTTTAATATTAAAAATATACCAAAACACTCTATTTCGATACAGTAAAACAGAGTATACAAGAATGTTAAGCAGTAGACTAGACAAAATATTTTATATTGATTCAATAAACTGATTCAAAATGATACAAGTAGAAACAAAGATTCTGACAAGATGAAATACGAAAATCAAAATTCCACATCCAGATTTTTTTCCTTTTACGTTATCAAATTGATACAGCTCCTAGAAATGTTGAATTTTCAACAGAAATTTCAACAAAAATGAATCTTCCAACAGAAAAACTGCTCTGTTGGAAATTTCTCATCCCACTGTAGTTCTCAGTCATAAGCCCTACTATCACACTATCAAAAATTAAGTCGCACAAGCTCTAAAAAAAAAAAAAAAAAAAAAAAAAGTGCATCTCCTAGAAGGCATGCAAACAGGTTCATTGTGCAGCAGTTTGCAAAGAGTATTTCAGACCATAGAAGCCTACAGAAAATGAGGTTTGAATAAACTTGTAAGTCCCATATAACGCACTCACTTCTGCTGACAAGCTGCATTAACTTTCATACAGAGAAAGCACAATGAAGCAAAATCAATCATTACGTACTAAAATTAACCTTTAAATATAAATATGAAACAGAGGTGCAGGCAAACTGTAAGTCATTCAATTGCTTTTAAGGATGTAACAAACATTTTATACATGGTTACTGTACCCACAAAACTAAGGATAAAAACTGCCCATCATATACAATCACTACACACCTACACTTGATTATTTTGTAGCCTTATAGGTGCTTGACAAGAATAACTTGCTATATAACAATTAAGTGCCACAGGGTAATATCAAAAGCTCTCCTATCAACTCCTTCAGTTCTGGTTCAAAAAAATTTATTGTTTCTATTCCTTGCCAGCATTAGAACATGTATAACCTCAAAGACCACTGTACCACAAGACTGGAGAGCATGACTGATAATCTTATAGCTTGTTCTATAAAAACACTGTATTTTCATAAGGGCAAAGAAAACGTTTTAAAAGGCAGCTGAAACTTCCCCTGAATCTTCTTGTTCCTTCTCAAATTTTTAACGGGTGGCTGAAAACAAAACCATCCTTTTCTCTGCTATTAGCGACTCCCTTGTCAATGCAGAAAGGATACTCTTCATCTAGCTTGAATTTTCCATTATCCAGGAGTTCTCAGATGGTGGAATTAGAGAAATCATACAAGCATCATTTCAAAGGCCCTGCACTGAGAATTTTCCTTTTTGAAAAGCCAGACAGCCTATTTTCAACTGTAGAATCCTGCTATAATGCACTGTCATTTCATAAACATTGTAATACTGAGCCTGCTAATACTTTTTAAAATAAACATTCCCAAAATCTTTTTAAATCTGATAACAACATATAATGACTCCCTAAGCAAGGATTTCAGTTAAAAAGCTTGAAAACTGACTACATTCAGCTCTCTATCCCTAAATGGGAATTTGGAGTTTTAAATCCTAAGAGGACAGAATGTTTAACAGAATCATCTGCTATATTTAACTCCATCCTTTTTTAATTTCAATACCAGAAATGATCACACACAGATTATCTTGCATCAGTAACAAGTGGAATTGAATCAAATTTTATCATTTCCAAATCAGCATTACTTTTGAGTCAATTCAATAATCTTACAGATGAAGTAAGGGAAGCTCATCTGCTGGTGGTAACAAGAAGCTGGTACTACTAATGTACTACTATTTGCTACTAAGCAAATACAAACCAAAATGAAAAAAAAAGAACTTGCCTCTGTAAACTGGACTCAGGTAAACAGCCTGCAAAACACTTTTTAAACCAAAGATTGTAAGGAAGTTTGCTCATTGCAGAACATGCTTTCAGATGCATCAGGAGTCTGTTATCTTCAACATTCAAATACTGCTCCAGAATTTTTGGCTGAGAAAGGAATTGGAAAATTTTAGATGACTCATATCAGAGTACACTCCACAGTTAATGCACACTGTAAAACAGTGTATTTAAAAAATTAAATTTACATACAAACACATGCTAAAACACTGATCTTGCATTATTTTAACAAAAAACATGACCCAAGATACAAGTGTTGCTGATTTTTGCAACTAGTTAATTAGATACTTTATTAAACAAACACTTCCTATGTTCCCTAAATTGCTGACCACTAGCAGGACTTCTAATATATGCAGAATTCCCTGGCAACAAGGTGTTTGAGAGCTTAAGGCAATGCAGAGATTAAACCTGCACTAATTACCGCTACCATCACAAGTAAAATTGAGTTTCATTCACCACAAATCTAATCCTCTTAGCACTCATCAAAAAAACCTACACACAATGCAGCAAAACCAAGGAAATCAATTCTCAGAGTAATCCCTGTGCAATACATTAAAGGCTGGACATTGATTTCTTCTTTAAAAACCCACAGTATTTAGAAAGGCCAACAGAGCAGCATAAGATAAGGCTTCAAAACAAAAGTGAACAATTCTTATTGTGTGTTTAAAGTCTAATGTAACACAACACACATTTTCATAAATTTAAGAATTTCTTTATCCTTTTTGTCATAATTAGAGAATTAGCTAATTACTTTAGCTGTCAAAGGAAAACATTTCCTTTGTCCATATTCTAACATCCAGAGATTTGGTACAATAACATAAAACTAGAGAGGGAGACACTTGGGAGACACTTGGCACTCCCTTTGTAATGACAGTACATTCTTTCTTTAAAAATACTCCTCTGTCCTTTAAAAGGAATTACAGAAATTGGTATAATTGAATGTAACAACTCCAGCAATAGGAGGCAGGTTTAAAAAAATATTTCTTAGTTCCAAAGGAATAACAAACAAAGGACATATCCTTAATACTCTGAAAAGAATTTTCATCCAATGATTGCTAGTACACAGATCCTCAAGTATGTTCATCTCAGTGGATGCTGCTAACTAAAAGATTTCTTGCCTTTAAGAGTATTTGAAGAATTACAAAAGCTTTTATACAATGAAGTAGATTTTATAAGTATGCATTTTCTTAAAAAAAAAAAAACAAAACAGTAAGACAGAAATTCAAAATTAACAGTCTATAAGAACATTTAAATGATCAGTGCTGAAAGAACTCTGTAACTTGATTTTCAAAATACTATTTTTCTGAAGATGCAAAGTACCCTACCCCATTTATAAAGTGACACAATTGTGCTTTGTCTCATTACAATCCAATGAGCATATGGAAGCCAGAGATGCATCCTAAAAAGCAGTGTAAATAAGTCAAAATGTTCTTAACCTTGTGACATTTTTAATTGTTTAAATAAATTAAACAAAACAGTTAAATCTAAAAAAGTAAGATCTAATTGAAATCTACAGTGTAGCAAATAAAAACAATTTCTAATGTTATACTAGACAAAGTATCTTACAGCACAGTACAAATTACAATGCAAGAGCACTACTCCCATTTTCTCAGAACTGTCGGCAAAGCAGAATCCAGGAGGTACCACCTCTGACACTCCACTAGCCTCTATGCACTGTAACTTCCAAAATGCTCCACAAGCATGGTTTCCATGACTTCTTCCTTCCCATCTTTATCTCTCTTCTCAAAAACAAACAAACAAAAATTTCTTACCAGTTGTTGTAATGAATCTTTGTGCTTGCTGTTTAGCTGATTCACAAAGCAACTAACAAGCCAGTAGCATTCTATAGGATCCTCCACCATTTCCTCCATTGCTTTAGCAATAGCAAGAAACACTTCATCTTCTGGTTCCTGGGAAAGCAAAAAAGTGAATACAGAAGTATTGGACTGTTTGATTCCATTTTGTTTTCACAAACAGAATGGAAAAGAAATATAACAATAACTTAAATCAATGTACACAAAGAGAGATACTAGCCATTCTAACATTCATACAGATACCCGTTAAAGCAAAATGAGAAAGACATGTCTTATTTTTTAAATCAAAATATCCAACTGGAGTTTGAAGAAACTCTGATTCAAAGCTCTCAAGTATTCTCACAAGAGATAACATTACCTCCTAACAAAGTAGCAATATTTCTACTTCTGTGCACCACACTACTTATTATTCTACATACCAGCAGATATTTTCATCCTTTTCCTTGCTGAGGGCCAACTAGGCCCCTCAAAAACCTTTGCAATGGACCTCAGTTATTCGGGGAAAAAAATGTAGCCATGAGCTGTATCCCCAGCTTCAACATACAGAAAATGATTTGGTTTGAGATAAACATCTTCCTGGAGACAAATGAATATTGATCCCAAGTGATACTCTCTTATTCTCGCAATAAAATACTACAGGTTTGTGACAGTCACACTATCTTCTTTTCACCAGGTGGTATACTTTCCTACCACAAGCATCAGCATGCCTAAACAACAGTTACTGGTATGACTGCACACAGTGTAGATGCATGCAAGCTAACTCTAAACCAACTAGGTTTAAGGCAACAGCTAGCTCAGGAAGTCTTTAAACTGAGGAGACACATAAGGAGAAGGCTCTGTATTTGCCCTGTTTATTACAGTCTTCCTTAAGTGGGCAGTACTGGCTACTTTAGGAGGCAAGATAACAAGCTAGATGTGTACTTACGGTTTGATCTAACATAACCATCAGTAGGAGCTAGCTACAGCATCACAGGGTTTTGAACAGATTACAATTCAAGCAAAACATCTGGATAGTCTAAATACCACTGGGATATGCCTCAGCTGTTACACAGACTGCTGCAATGCACACATACCCCTAATTAAACTCTCTGCTTTCATACACAGAAAACATGCAAGTCATGCAAGTCTGCTAAAATGACCAAATTTCATTTCATTTTAAAACATTTAGAACAATCCAGCATGATTTTTATCCTCCCTCTGCCTCCACAGAAACACATCTACATAACTATCAAGCAGTCTCCAAGTTTAAGGGGACAGTGACTGCACTGAAAACTGGCTGGCATAACAGGAAAACAAGCACTTTCTGCAGCCAAACAAGCATAACTCACAGTGACAATGACAGTGTATGAAGTCTTCTAGTAAAAAACATGCCTGGATTTTCCATGATAGCTTTATCTATCCAGGATATACTCTTTACAACAGTAAAATAGCTCATTAGAAAAGCAAGCAAGCCTGTGAGCTAGTACAGTCAATTGCACAAAAGAGGATGCAATGGTCCATCACTAGTCAAAATAAAAATATTATGCAAGTTCTTATATCAAATTTAGTTATTATAGATGAACAATAAGGCAAACAGGGTTCGATTTAACATAGATGAATTAACAATAAATAAGGGGTGAGTAAAACCCACGTCAAGAAGTCCCACGGCTCCTTTCATCACCTCCTCTTTCATAGATGCTTACACATGAGGTCTGCACATTGTTCTTATCATCACACTATAGACTTGTTTACCTATATGTGAGTGTACTGTAAACTACAAAGTACATGCTGTACTTGACAGAAGCCTAGATCTGTCAGACTAACAGAAAAAGGTCAGTTCATTAAAGTCTAGATTTAAAAACAAATAATTCAAAAATATGAGGTAATTTGCATTAAATTGCTGCTTCTAGTAGCTCTGAATTATCCTTGCTCCAGGACATTTAAGAATCTATGAGCTTCAGTAAGATTATGTCATTTTCATTTCAGTGCCATAAAGAAATTAAGGTGAAAGCTAGAGTACAAAAGGCTTGAAGCCTAGCAGGAAAAATACACAAAAGATATTTTAAGGCATAAAATCTTATCTAAGTATCACGGGAACAAAAAGACAAAAACATTTTGACTATAATCACGTATTTTATATTAGTACTTCTCCGTTTTCCATTCACCTCACTTTATCTATGTATACCTGTTGGGCAACTTACAGCTCAGCTTCTCAAACGGTTTAAGTATGAAGCTACCTAAAATTAAAATTATTTTAAAATTATTTAAAAGACAAATAAAGTGGCAACTGACCAAAGGAAAAGCCAAGTTTCGAGGCAACTTTCCTGATTCCAATTGATGTATCCGGAGAAAAACATCTACCTGTGGGGTAGAATCATTGATAAAACGAATTATACGGAGAGCATGGTGTATATCCCAGTACTGCTCCCTCCGGTAATTCATCACCAAAGTATGAGATTCATGGTGAGGAGGAATAATCCCTAAAAAAACAAAAAGAAAAAGAAAAATAGTAAAGAGGAAAAACAGAGCAACCCAACTTCCTTTCTGAGAAGTTTGCCTAAATACAATTCCTAGTACAATTCCAGTCTACAAAAATGCAGGTGGCACTGCATTCCTTGTATAAGCTTTGTCAAAGAATAAAGAGGAAAAATCCTACAACATTAGAACTCAGTGGACCAAGAAAGCACTTTAGTGTTAGATTCATAAAAACAAACATAACATGTTAACTGAGCATAGGAAAAATCTACCCTTGGACTTTTGTTTCTCAAGCTCTTCTACGAGGTTTTCAGCAACTGAACACTAATTCTTTCATCTATTATGTTAACGCACTGATAAGAAATGTCATTGTTGGGATAGAAGGAAAATAATTTAATTAGTTTATTTTCCCTCTTCAACAAATTTACTTTATTCTTAAATTGTGAATCTTACCTGTCACTACAGGTTTTTACTTACCTGTAGTTTTTAAACACAGTACTACTTGTGTATTTATGCCTAGCTTCCTTTTATTTTGAAAATAAAGTGGATGCATAATAGTTTTCAGGTACCTTAGCTGTTTCTGTTCTCAGATTCTACATTTCCAATGAGATGTCCAGGAAACATATGCATGCAATTTACTAATGCAAAGGTATTGGACATCTCAGTCTTACTATTTAATTTATTATTACATCTCTGCTGGAACATTCCTTGCATAGTATCACGGAGATTAATCCTCTGAAAAAAACATTCAGAAGAAAATCAGTCACATCGGTTAAATCAATTATAGATTAAAACTTAAGAATATTGCCCAAATACTTTGCAAATTAAGGTTTTTGACTTTCTCAGCACAACACAAATATGCCAAATGCCTGTCATTTTTCTACTTTTCTATGAGAAAAAAAAAGAATAAAATTAAATCCAAGTAAAGATGTAGAGAAAATGTAACTGCTTATGATATCCAGAAAAGATGCTGAACATTTCACTCAATACTTCCCCTCACTCAAGACTCAATCTCAGTGTGCACTGATATTCACAACAAAACTGTCACTGGCTTCAACAAAAGGAAGAGCTTACAGACACCAAAGCAAAAAAAAAAAAAAAAAAAGCCACTGCCATATTACTAGCATTCCGTACTATTTCTATACTATTCTATACTATTTCTGTCATAGAAACAGATGAGAACAAAGCGTTCTTCAGAAATCAGCCTTGTAAAAGGCTACCTGCTGCTTTCATTTTTCATTAAAAGAAAAAATTATTGCTGCCAAGTGTTAAACCATGAAATTGCTCAGTTTTAGTAACAAGCACAACAGGCAGAAACTTATCTTTTATTTGCCCACTGAAAACCTGGCCGCACTGCAAAAGCTGGAGCAGATCAAGCCATTTTGATATGATGCAAAAAGAGTCAACACCATAACTATGTACGTACATATTGCCAACTAAATTGCTTAAATAAAGACTACCACCTTAGGCAGACAAAAAAGAAGCTTAAACAACAGAGAAATGCCTAGAAATCATTTTAGGGCAGCCTGCACACCATGATGAGTCATACTTGAACAGAAAGTTAACAGGGACATCACTGACATACCACATAACCTGGGACAGCATCAAGACCTGTTATGGTTCTGGGATAATACTGCTGATAGGATAGAATCCCTTTTGTTAAACTTTATTTTTTGTTAAAAATTATTTAGAGGAGAAATGTGCAGGGCTGTTGTTCTAATTATTTAGGGAAAGATACTCTGCACTGCTATTCTGACTGCCAGCTTTTCTAATGAGCGTTAACACTAAAATGCAGTATAAGTAAATTCCTTCTACCTTATACCTATGTTCACCCAAAGAGTGCACAGAATGACAGATTAATGCATTACACCATGCTGTTTTGCATACTTCAAATAAAACCATCTGCAAGCTTTTAAAATGTGAAATCCTAAAAAAAAAAAAAAAAAAAAAAAAAAAGTTTGAAAACCTCTCTCCTGCTTTCTGTGTACTCAGACATCCAATAATAACTTTCCATACAAGTAACTCAGAAGGACCCAACCTGAATAACACTGTTTTGTGTTAGGCTCATACGATTCACAAATCATCATATTTAGAACAGTCAAACACACACTGTTGGCTGTATAAGTTTGCCAAGAGACTCTTTTACTATTACTATGAGATCCTTTGACCAAGAATGTAAGTTACTCGTCCAAATCACCTACACTATATTTCCTCCTACTAATATTTTAAAAGATGCTGACTACTGCAATAAGGCCCAGGGTACAAGATTTTTTTTCATCCTAAAATTAGTCCTCTTGTTACTCGGGCTTTTATCAGGTAGGATCACTCTGCTAGTTCAATGATCAATATCAAGAAGTTCAAGTTCTATAATTTAGATCTTGCACCTTCCATGCACTGTTCATTTACCACTTTTCCCAAAAAAGGCTTACAAATCCAAATATGCAGGAATATAAAACCAAATGACAGTTAAAATGACAGTTTAAATGACAGTTTAGAAACCTGGAGGGAAAAGGAAGGAAAAAAAAAAGAAAAGAAAATCCTTTAAAAAGATTGTTTCAAACTCAACTAAAACTTTCTAAGACATATTTAGAACTCCAGAAACCGCAGTGGCACATGGAGACCAAGGTAAGGGAAACAAGACATAGGACAGACATTTACCTGGACATTGTCCAAAACCATAGCAGAGCCTAAGATATATAAATATCCCAAATTGGAGAAAAATTGTTTTGTAAACTACTCAAGGCTAGTTTTTAAACTACTCAACACTCTGTGGCAGTAGTGGCCAATCTTCCTGACTCTATGAATCATACGCCAAAATCTTCATATAGGAGATATCCATGAGACCTGTATCACATTTTCTGGAGAGCCAAAGGTCTAGGGAGAAGTAAGACAGTTCAGAGATGGGAGCAGACACAGCTTCCAAGACAACCTGCAGGCTGAGGCTGCTGGTTTCTCCCTGATCAAACAGCACCTCAGACTATCAGCACGGCCCTGGTAATACAAGACTCAGCACGGGCACTACGCTCAAGCTTTTCAAATGTTGCATGATGCTCACGCACCAGCAGTTTCGTCAATCAAATTTCTGTTCCAGAGATTTAGTCATAAAATATACCTCTCACTCAGCCTGGCAGTTTCTTTACAGTCAGCAACTCTAAGGAAAAATTGTGCAGAACCAGAGTTAGAATTCCCGAACTCTCCACAACCCCTCCCATCTCCAAGTGGCATTTCCTCACATTTTAGTATATCCAACCTATTCGACTAGTTACTTGCAAAAGGCCATTAGTACTTTTTGAATTAGCCATCTGAGTAACCCACTTCAAGCAGAAGAGAATTTAGCCCATTTATGGTTTCTGGGGATACTGTACATATCTCTGGTCTCATAACTTCTTTAAAGGCAAATACCATTTAAAGCTATAAGCAAAATCAAAGCAAATCCTCAAACCAAAGTCTTTCAGAACACAAGCTTCTCCTGAGAACAAATATTTATTTCCATACTAACGCCCAGTTTCTTAGGTTTAATCACAGCTTCACTTCAACTTAGTCGTCTTTTATTTTAGGAACAAAACTGAAAGTTTTATCAGCTGTCAGTTACTCCTGTATACATCCACCTTTCAAATCCATTTTATAAATGAACTTGGATAGCGTTACAAAGTTAAACAGAGATAAACTCTTGTGTGTGTGCTTCTGCAAAAAAAAGTATGCACATTATATTAAGTTTTATAATCACTGTTGTGCAAATTAGGTGGATGCAAAAGTAGGCTAAATATGTATCACTAGGCAAATGATTACAAATAATACATATCATTAACATTCAAAAAAAAAGAACTTCTTACATACTAATATCTACACAGAGAATCACAGATATGTTTCATACCTAAAAGCACCTTCCACACCAATATACGATACACAGATGGGAGAGGAAACCTTTGACTAAATGTGCAAAGCTTCTCAATATCTGTAGAGAAATAAAAAAATAAAATAAAACCTTAAAGTAAATTTGAAATATTGTTATCAATAGTTGTGAGACTCCGATTCACAAGTATGAAAAATCCTTACCTGCAGAGAGACATTTCCACTTTAAGTCATATATTATCAATAAATGCCTTTATCATTTCAGTTCAGAATAAAATGTGCCATATAAACTGCAACAATATTTCTTTTGAAAACTATATATACTGGCTTGATTTACAATAAAACTATAGCTATCCTATATGCTATCTCTCATCCTTTATGTCTTCCTGGCTTAAAGAATGAGAGAAGAAAAAAAGAAACAAACAAGCAGACAGATCTAAAATACTTTTTAAAAATCAGGTTCTCAAGTTTTTGAAACTCAAAGGACTGACGAAACAAAAATATCCTGCGGGTGTGAAAAGCAGCATTAACAAAGCAACTAGTGGTAAAAAATGCCAAACTTTAATGAGTACTAAGCACAGCAGCTACAAACCATTTATTATTTCAAAAAAAGCAGGGAAAAAAACTTTCAAAATAATACAGGAAATAGTAAAATCAACTTGCCCAAACGATCATCTTTTAAGAGAATTTCCAGCGACTTCTTTTCTTCAACTCCACGAAATCCCACTTTTTCATAATACACTGACCGGAAGTTTCTCTGAGAGTCATCAGCCATGATCGATTCCTTTTGAGGAAACAGTAATTTCCCATAAGAGTTACAAGAATACATTCATATTATATTGAAGTCAAGTACTTTTGCACACTAGTAAGAGTTGACTCCCTATGTCTCTATAGTACTAATAAAATTTATAGATTTTGAAAATCTTCGAAGTTTTTTTTTGCAGCATATGCTAACATATACAGCCATAAAAATAAAGAATTGGAACTAAACAAGGTCTTAAAGATAACAGATTTCCAAACAAAATACATGAACTTTTTCTTTCTGTAGTGCATTACACTCCTTTAAAAAAAATTTCAAAAATGCTGGAGAGACACTTGGTGTTTTATGTGAGGTCACATATTTCAAAACCAGTAAGAAAAACTGCAGTTAAGAATCTGAGAAAATTCTGGCTACAGCAACCCTAGTCAAGCACAACTGTTAACCAGATACGTAAAGTCACTGGATTTCACACTCACCGGGCAAGTTAACCAGAGGCAAGGGGAGGCCAATATTGGCCCTAGTAGCAGAGAGGTGTTAGGAAGGAATAAGACTAGGTACGCAGTTTTGTTCTTAAATTGCAGACTTGAATTAAACGTTCATGCCGTTATCACATGTCGTGTCAGCCACAGTCTTGAGCTAGTCATTCTAGTACCAAAAGATAAAAACATCTCATCCCTATATTGGAAACAACAGTAAATTGCAGTAAGAACTTTGCTTTTTATAACAGGCAATTTCCATTTCAATTCAGTTCAACCTTCTAAATATCAATTCTCTCTCATTCTCTTCAGGCTTGCAGATAGGAGAAAGTTCTATTTCATAACTCAAAGTGCTAAAACCAATCTTAACGATAAAAGTGATAGAAGCAAAATGTGGAGAAAAATAATTTTTTGTGCACTTTGGGTGATGAGCAATTATGGACCAAAAAGCTTTTCTAGCGAAATTATTCTGTTCCTTGCTGAACCGAAGCACAAACAGGAACAAAGCATTTGCAGATATAAATAAAGGCCACAACTTTTCAAAGGATACATATACTCAACTTTGCGCTTCCACTAGGCCTATTTGTGTTTCAAATTAAGTCCATTTTTAGAGCTTGGTAGGATTAGGGACAAGACCTGCCAGAAAAATATACAGCAACAAAGAACTAACACCTTCTGAGTTTGCTCAAATACTAGTTTAAAACCAAGAAAAAAAAATTAACATTACTTGTAAGACATTTCGCTTATGCTTTATATTTATGAAAATGACTGTGATAAATGCATGTATCATGCAATTAAGGGTCCAGCTATCAGGCTGTTTATTAAGTTATACTGCTGCAATGCTCGTAAGCAGAATTCAGGTGCTAGATATTCAACTACTCTGAAATATTTAAAAATTTTTAAATGTGAATTTAATAGGCACTATTTAGACAACATTTAGCCTCTGCTGCTTGTGGAAAGAAAGCTGACAGCAGAGTCACAAAACAGAGACAAACAAATTTGAAAAATAACAGCATAAAATATGACAAAGGAATCCAATTTTAATCATTTTAAACTATCACTAGACCAGCATTACACTTGATTTACTGAATAGTAAAAAGGCAAGAAAACTGTTTCCTCCTTCTCTCCAAATTCAGAAATGTATTTTCTTGTCGGGCAAACAAGCAATGTTCCAATCTTTGCACATCTTGTCAACGAACCAGAAAAAGCAAGGGAGGTAAGTAAATCCCTGGCCAGCCCATTAAAAGTACCCTGGTTAAAACAGTGGATTTAACTCATTCTACTTTCAAAGTATTTTCGGCCTTATCAGCTCTTTTCATCATTTTACTACACTGCATGCCAGGTGATTTTAAAAACAATAAGGAAATAAGAATATTTAACAAAGAGACAAACACCAGGACCCTTCCTCCCTGTTTTCTCTTTCTCTTTCTCTTTCTTTCTCTCTCTCTCTCTCTCTCTCACTCACACACACACACACACACACACACACACACACACACACACACACACACACACACACACACACACACACACACACACACACACACACACTCACACAGACGTTGGTGAGCCCCAACCCCGAGCAGCGGGCGACCCGGAACCCCCCGCCGCCCCCCGGCACCTCGTGCAAGCGGTCGCGGCCCGCGGACGCGGCCCCACGGCGCGGCGGAGGCGGGGCGCAGCGCAGCGCACGCGCAGTCCCGCCCCGCCGGGGCGGGAGGCGGAGCGCGCGGCAGCCGTGTCAGTTGGGGTTTGACGGCCGCGCGCCCAACGGCCGCGCGTGGCGTTGTCGGGCTCCCTCCTCAGAGAGCCGCGGGTAGCTGCCGGGTCTGCCGCCCTTTCTCACACGGCCCCCCCCCCCCGGTTGTCGGACAGAGCTGGCTTGTCCCCCCGCGAATTAAACCGATGTCAGGGTGCTTCTGGGCCCTGATAGCTGGTGCCACGTTCCTGCTCTTCCCCATAATAAAGCTTCAGGTGTGCCCAGAGCTACATACATAGAAAAAAGCAGCATCTCTCATATATCTGCCCTGAGGTGATGTGTAAGGTTTGAGAATTTATATAGAAGAACAGGCTGTGAACAGTACAGCAATAGTTAGAGCAGTCGTCCCCAAATGACAGTGCCATGCAAGACCAGTGTGGAATTATTTAAAGCAGTCACCCCCAAATAATAGGGCTATTGCAGACCACTTGGTATTCCTCATTGATACAGGAAAAAGTTAAAACCGAAGCCAAGAAGAATAGCAAAGAATGATACTGCCTGCACTGTATTATTTACTGTTGTTAGTATTATGCATAGCATTACTGCCCGTCCACTGGGACGGCTGGGACCATTTATTTAGAATAATCTCTATGAAGCTAAGTGGGTTTTTCAAAAGCAAGATTTACTCTGGCATATGTGAGCAAGATATCTGATGCTAAAATTTCCGTCCCTTAAAACAGATGAAGGGCCAAGACCTCACTGTTGCAAGGCCAAGCACTCAAAAATCAAACCATGCTGCTAAAATCATGGGATGTCAAACTAACAACATATTTTTACTTGTTTTTCTTGTTCTGAGCTTTGAGGTCTTGCCAGCATTAAACTGTACAGTTACAAGGGCCAGGCAGCTTCTTTCAACAGCAGCTGAGTTTTCAGCTCATAGCCCCTTTCCAGGAACAGAACCTTTAACAAGGCCATCAAACACCTGAATTAGCAACACTGAAACTTCAAAATAGTGGTGCCCTTCATGTAAGTGTCTTAAATTCATATTAAATGGCCTATTTTCAAAACGACAGAAACCCCCTTTTTTTTAATCTTGACCAACGCTTTTTAAAAGACAAGAGGAAAGCGTGCTATTGCGAAATGGACACGCTTTTGCTGAACCCAGTTCTCAGGTGATTGTTTTTGTTGAGTCAGTACAAGGCCTAGCAAGTATGTTTCTTGAAGTAATTCTGTACAGCAGCAGATGGCAGACTGAGGCCATTTTTGTGATTTTTGTCTCATTCATGTCAAATGCATCTTTCATCGATAGATGGCACTTGTCTACATGAGAGATCTGTTTGGTGCTGTTAGGACCTAACCAGATTCAGAAAACAGCTACTGAAGTTCAGTTAAATCTCCAACCTTTTTTGATTATTTATATTAGGCTTTGTTGGTATGGATTACAAAACTATAGTTGTATTCTAACAATTTATGTTAGTACTAATTCATTGTACGGCAGATAGAATTTTTTTAAGCAGTTGAGCTAACAGACACTGTGCTATGGATTTGCAATATATTCACATTATTAATTTTCCATTGCTGAAAGCTCCTAATCAAAATTAGGTCTGAAAGATTTACTTGCATTAAAATATAGCTTAAAAACAATTCCTGCCCTGAAAAGATTAAAATTAATTCATCTCCCTAGTAAAGTTTCTAAACTCCACATATAGAAAGCTTCTCAATCATGTTATTATGCACACAGATTTTCTTAATGGTGTCTATGAACAGTTTCAAAGATATAGATAATAGGTTCTAGTGGGATCTCAACCCATATCAGCAGTAAATATGAGTATTCTCATTAAATTTAGGCTACTAGGAAATGAATTAAAGCATTTAATTCAAAAAATTTTTAACGTAAATTAAAAGTAAAGGCTTAGCATTAAATGATAATGACTACAGTGATCATTATTTGGTCACACAACATCCACATATGCAGTGAAAAAAGCTCTATACCGAGTTGGCTGTTCTTGCTTTAACAACAGCCTTATTGCTTCATAACTGCCCTTTTACAACTACCTAAATTGAAAATGGCTAAGTGACTGTACATGATGTAAATCAGTGTTGCAAAGCACACAGGTGATTGCATTATTTAAATCAACATCTTAAATTGCCTGCATTTTCATAAACCAAATAATCTCCGTATTTACCTTTGTTTATGGATATGGAGTATCTTCATTCATATCGATGGAGCCTATTGTTGCCATTGCATATGAAAGCAAAATCTCATCATGAATACCTGCAGGGGTCAATCAGCCAAGTGGAGAACTCTGTTTACAGTAAAATTAATACGTCATTAATCAATAATATCTTCCTAGGCATCTGTTCAAACTGTGATAACCTAAACGTTGACGTTCTTAAAGTCCAATGACAACATCAGAAAGGGTTGCACAGCTACAAAATAGAAGGGGAATAGGTTTGGAGTTAGTCTGGGATTGTCCCACACAGCGGAACCAAAATAGTATCCTGCTAGCGTACTGCAGCTCTTTTTTTTTTTAACTGTTACTCTGCGTATTGATGTGTTTGTATTTTGTAGTGAAATGTTTATATTGCTGAAGTGAATTACTCACTGACATACAAAGTCACATGAGAAGGAAGCCAAATAGATGTTACTAAATTTTTTATTGCAAAATATGAACTGCATTGTGTCCATGGTTCTTCATGAAAAGCCTTGCTTTTGCTATTAAAGCTGGAACAATTTTATGGGAGTGATGTCCTGCTAAATGTTACAACTCTTGGAAAGTTATTTATCAGTGGAATTGCAAGAGATTATTGGAAGTAGCAAGGACACACTGTAATGTGAATTTATCAAAAGAAGGTGAAAATGCGAAGCAATGGAATAAAGGTTCATTTTACACAGCATGATGTCCGTATGTGCCTGGCTTTATAATGCATGTTGTAACATACAAAAAGTATGGTTTTCACGTGGGTTCCATTTGCCCTGAACTGACTGGAGTTGCACTTTTCCATTTTTTTAAACACTTTTGTCTGATAATATCCCTACAGTATATATATCAGAACCAGTTTATACTGTCAGCCACCCTGATTCCCATTGCCAAGGGAAATGATTAATACTCAGGAAAGGAGTTGTAAGTTTTGTCATTTCACATCTATATATATGATCTCCTATTTCTTTAGAGGCAAGAACAGTTCCAGGTTGTGAGTATGAGTGTGTCAATGGAAATGACAATTTACTAGTACGTTCACATAACCTTTTCATTATGAACATTGGCAGAACTAGAAAAGTTTGGTCCCATTTCCTGGCAACAGTGTGACAAAAACAGCATCATTCTGCTGTTTACATTCTACCTGCCAGAAGAATGCGAATGTTGGAGTTATAAATGTTCACAACTTAATCTCTTGTTGAAGTGAAAAAAACAACACTCTAGGTAACAGAACCATCATAATACTCTTCGGCAGCAAAAGGGAATTTAGACTTTCATTTTAGCATGGCAGCACAATAAGCAGGTCTGTCTCCAAACAGACCAAACACTGTCTCTGTAATCATGGATACACAGCCCCAAATGGCAGCAAAGAAAAAGCCTATAGGGCTGAAAACACTGTAATGAATGGCTGAACCTGGAAAGCTGAGTTCAGATGTGTCCTATGTCTCTGCTTTCTCATCCTGCTAGAGAATGAGAGCACTTCAGAGGTGACATGCTTTTGTCTGCAGAGACATACAGAAGCTGCAAGGCAGTTACTAAAAAAATAACTAAATGCAGTTGCTTGCTCCAAAAATAAATAAATATAATTTGCTTTAAGATTATGTTAGCGATTTTTTTAGGGTAATGTGTCCTGAATTATAGTCATTACTTTGATTTTTGCTTAACCTCAAATATCAACTGTACCTGCCCTAATTCTTCCTCTACCAACCTGATCAAGAGCTGTATTAAAGATATGATTGATATTTTTAACTGAAAAAGGGTAGTGTGTTTTAAATAGTGCCAAAAGCATGCTTTGTACTGTCAGTGAGTGTGGCACATTTGGGGCCACGAGATGGTGACAGAGACAAAGATTGGTCAGTTTAGCTATTTGCCTATGGTTGGAAGAACTAAATGATACCTTGAGAATCCTAATCAAAAGATAGTGCATATGGCTCATGTAGAGTTATTATGATTGTTAGATACAATTAGAGATGGAGCAAAAATTGTGGCCACATGCAGATATCTGCCACAAAATGAGAAAGAATGCTGGAGTTAGGAACAGGTTTCATTCTTACTGTATCTCTGTTTATATCGAAGCCACAAAAGTGCCCAGCAGCTAATTCAAGACCACAGGCTGGATATAGATTCTGTGTTCCTCTCTCAACCAAGTATCCCCCAAATTTTAGGTCCTGCACAAACTGCACAGTGCAGCAGCCTGAAGAAGGAATTATAAATGATTTTAGGCATCCTCTAGAGTCCTCTGACCCTGGGTGAAGATGGGAACAGTTAGTCCAGTCCCTGCATATTTGAACCAAACATATTCTAAGGTGAACCTAGCCCAGCCAGAGCTTTAAGGCATCGTTTTAATAGCCAGGCTCACAGAAGTAGGTCAGCGTCGCCCATAGGCATTCCTTGCCAGGACTTGCACTGAGACGTCTGGCTAGCTACTTGAGGATTTGGCCATGGGAGCAAATCCATAGCTTCAATGTGCTCCCCAGGCTCAAAGGCAAGAGTTTGCCCAGTGACTTCTTGGGATCACTAACGTAAGGGTGAAAGGATCAGATCCAACTAAATCCATACAGCATACATAACGGTCGGATCTGCAAAGCATGATTTGTCACTTAATCAGCTTCTTTCAAAAAGACTGCCTACCAAGGGGAGTAGGGGGGAGGATCTTGCACACAAGCAGGCTTTTGATCTCAGTGGAGCTCAGAGCACTTCGTTAGCGGATTCATTTAAAGGATTGTGCAGCAACTAATTAATTACTCTATATTGGTCATGGTTTTGAGGCTTGTTTTAATTTATGAAGACAAGCTGTTAAACTGGAATGGCTGACATGTTTATTTTGTGATAGGACAAAGTAGTCTCCATCTCTTTCCTAATCTTGATTTTCTGTGTGGGCCTTTGTTTTAGATCTGCGTTCCCAAAGTCATTAAAAGTACTGCCAATCTCTTGCTTTCTGGTTGTTGCCATGCAGAATAATGGAAAGCTATAAAAAATCACAGAACAGTTTAACTGAGAGATTTCTGAATTACATTAGGATGGTTGTCATCTGCCTCTCCAGGTAACAATTTGCTGCCGTTACCATTGAGAACTTGCCAATGGGAAAGCAAAGGAGTGTTCTGTGAAGAGTTTCTGACCAGAAATCCTTGCCAAACTGAGCAGCATGAACTGTAGGGTGCAGGCAAACATGCTCCTCTAACGTCTGTTCTTGCAACACGCACAGGAGCTGCAGTGTCTTGCTAACTGACTTGGACTTTTCCAGTTTCATTGATTATTGAAGTGATTTGCTAGTGGGCACAAGGATTTGCTCCTATTTTCATCAGGTTGGTCTTAAAATCAATGTATGGAGAGTGCAGTGCCTCTCACCTTCCTCTCCACAGATGGCATTATGCAAAATGTATTCACTTAGATAAAGCCGTTGGTATGGGCTTTGGTGTTGCTAGCACTTTTCTAAACTTATGAATTTGAACTGATACTTAGACTGTGCAGGCAACACAAACTTATTTGGCATTCACAAACCATAGCAGCATATTAGAAATTAATTATATATGGCTAATTATATTAATTATAATGAATGAGAATTATATTAGATTTGAGAGCCATTTCAAGGGAGGTAGAAATTAGTGCAGCAGGATTTAGTCTCTGGCTGTGCATGACCTTGGGCAGCCCAGTTTGCCATTCTGTCTTTAGTTTTCCAAAAGACGAAATGAAGGTGATAATATGTACCTTCCTTTATAAAGCCAGTGAGACCACTTATCAAAACAGCTGGAAAATGATAATTTTCCTATGTGAGATACTAGTTTGAGGGGAAGGATCTGCTGAACAGGTTGGAAATCATTTATTCTTAATAGTCAGTGATTACTCACGAGTTCTGGCTTGTGAGATCTGGCTGTGTGAGTTCTGGGTGGGGTATTTTTTATTTTTGTGGGTTTGTTTGTGTTTTTTTCCTAGAAATTCTCAATGAAAAATAAATCCCTGATATCCTTAGGGAGCATCGGAAAGCAAGGTGTGATGCACACTGTTTATGAGGCGTTATCTATGCTGTGGTATTTCTAGTTCTAGGGCAACACAAATAGCACAATACATATTTTAAAATAACAGCATGTAATTTCAAATCCTCCAACAGTACATTTTTAAAATGATTTTTATGCTAAAATGTTCAGACCACTTAGCCCATAAAGGGAAAAAAATCCTACAAAAAATTGCCTTCTAAAAAAATTAGAAGCTGTGAGATAATAAAAGATAATAAAAAAGATTACTATTTGTAAGAGCATTTCAGCTGAAATTCCATAAAGACCTGAGCTTGTACCTAGTCTAGAATGAGAAATTTCAGTCTTGGGCATTTGGAGGGCTCTCTGACTGTGATGTTTCAAGTCATGGGTTCAGCCACTGGGAGAGGGCAAATCTAATACTCCTAGTAGAAGATTCAAAGGCAAGAGAAATTTGTTGGTGTTTTCACCCACTTTCCCTTCTGCCTCCACTTTGCCAGCTGCACAAAGGGCATAATCACAACAACTCATTTTGTGAGGATTTGTTAATGTTTATAAGGCACTTTGAATGTGTGAAGCACTACCCACAAAGCTTGCCAAATGTGGGTGGGCAGCTGGGAACTTGGTGTAATCAGCAAGTGACTTAGTCCCCTCTTTTCTGCAGAGGATCTGTTTCTCCTCTAGTCCTAAACTACAGAAATTATTCCTAGCTAAGCAACTCCTGTAGCCTGTGTCCCACAAGACGTTGTTTCTGCTATTAGGAAGCTGCAAGCAAAAAACCTAAAAAAGTGCATAGAAAAAAGTCCATTTTAACCAAAAATGTACTGAAACAGCTCAGCACAGTTTATACTTGAATTTACTAGCACTGGGACAGAGACACCCAGGACATGTTGTTTAACTCAGAAGTTTAGTAATATCAACATCATGCAATTCTTCAGCTCTTCATCTCAACTCTTCAGCTACATCCACAGCAGCAGATAAAGCACCTGGGACTACTCTCTGGCACTCAGGTCAATTGGCACAGAACAGCCCATGTCCCTGTTATTAATTTCTTATTTTCCAAAAGAGGGCGGTTGGAAGCAACTTGCCTAGTGTCCCTGTTGCATGCTAACTCCTCAACTGGGCCACAGAAATTGTATAGAAGAAAATAAGTTGATCCTAGCCAAAATCATGCTTGGGGCATTTCTAACAATTTAAAAAGGCAGAGGATCAATTTTCAGTGCCCAGGAACATTCATGGGCACTGCTTACTTAATTACTAGAGATGTAGCTTTAGGAATTTTTGGTAGGATATAATATTTGGTATTTTATCTAATACTATCATCTTTAAATGTTTCATGCAAAACATTAAGTACAAACTGCAGTCAGAAGATATTGCTTGTAGCTGAAGCACAAGAAAATCAAGGGACCTGTTACCTTGCTAACAATATGTGTTTGACTTCCATCCAAAGTTAACTCAAGTTCTCTTAACTCAAATTACTCCTCTTGCTTTAACCTAGGTCAGAAGAGGCCACACCAGCCATGTTTACATTTCTGTGCGTAGCTTCCCTAGGACAAGCTCAGGCTTAAAATTACTGCCTGTCTACATTAATTAGCTGCAGGAACACCCTTGGGAGCAGCTCGTGGTGTTGCATGGAAGGCATTCTAAATATTGAACGTGTCAGAGAGAAAAAAATCCAAGATGAAAAGTCTCCATGTTCAAAATGTGCAGTACCTCCATGCAATACCTAGCCATCCTCTTCTGCTCTTCTGATGACAATGTCAAGGAGAAAAGATGACCCAGAGTCCTTGTTTGCAGGCAGTTAGCTTCCAAAAGCTCCTCTTTTCATCACAGACACTTCTGGAATTTACTAACACCACTGAAAAGAAATGTTAAAAAAAATCTAGTGATTTAGAGACAGCAGTGGGGAAAAGAAGGCACCAAACCAAACGCATCATACTAAAAGTCAAGTTCCATTTCCAACCAGCCTGCCATTCTCATAGTCTGAAATGTCGGTCTGAGTTTCTTCAGTTCTGGCTGAAATGCTGTGTAAAATATTTTTGCATGAATTACAAAGCCAGATGCATTCACAGGCTGTCATCATTGCCCAGGTGTGATATGATAATTCTTGCAAAGGCCTTTGGTCTGCAGGATGTGATTAACTGCAAAAGGCAGAGTTATTAAAACAGATTGGAGCAGACTCGGAAGGGCTTCTCTGAGAATCTGTATGTATCCCACTTGTGCAGCAAACTTTATTGTGCATCTATGTCTGAAGGAGGCTGCCCCCAGTTTCTTAGGAAGCATTTGCTTACATGTATACCCTCCCTTACGGAACTATAAAACTTTAAATTGTTTTCCAACATTCATTCTATTTGCTTTTGGACCTGTTTATGATTCTACAGTTACTATACTAACTCTTCGATCTGATGAAAAAAGCATATTTCTGGCAGTTGGGAGACCTGAAATCTATTTACATCCTGCTATTAATATGATCTGACATAAATTACTGTTCATGATGAATCAGATCAGGGAACTGACCTGCCTGTAAAACTAATCTATTAGAGAGACATGGTTAGTTTTTAGCTAAATCAAATCAGGCTAACCATATGGGGGCACCCCCCCTCCCCAGTGCTGGTACGGGAGGAAGGCAGAGGTGAATGTCTGTGGGCAAGAACAAGGACCAGTGCCCTGTATTTGTCAGCAGCCTGGCCTTACCCCTCATGCATCTGCTACCGGAAGTGCAACTGCAAGTAAATTCCCACAGCTCTTTGGTTTAAAACGAAGACGGGGTGCCACACCAAGATTTGCGGTGCAAGATTCACTGGTAGGAGCATTCCCAAGTGGAAAACACCTAACAAAAGGCAATGTACTCGGGAGACGGGTATTAGCAGTACTAGACAGCATTACTTGTGCTGTGGGGACAGCCAACAGTTCTGGTGACCCCCAAGGCCACTCGCTGGGGGTGGCCATCGCAATTCCCTCCTTCCATGGGGGCGTGATGGCAGCAGTGGTGACTGGCACAGGCACGTGGGCCGGGGTGCTGTGGGGCTGTGGTGGCCATTCCCCAGCCTCCAGTCCAAGCGTGAGCCACAGTCGGAAGAGCTATGCTGTCTGGCCTCCTTCTGAGCCACTCTGCAGTATTACATGGGGCAAAAAACAGTATTGTTCTGTGCATCATATGGCCACACTGAAACGTGATATTCCACTGGCACGGCAACATTACTAAGTGCTCTGCGACTTTACCCCACTGACAGGAGTCACTAATGAAGGCATTAAGTGCTGCTTCTCTTTGGCACAGCAATGCTTTTTAATAACCCCTGCCCCAGCAAATTCTTCATCCCAAAGGAGAACAATACAGTGCATTTAACATTTTTCTGATTAATATTTATGGCTATGAACCACCCGTTGTTTTTACTCCATAGCTGCTAATCAGTAGGGACTCCAGAAAACAGCAGAACAAGCTACTGAAACTTTAAAAGCTTTGATTCTTCAAAAATTGCAGAAAATGGCAGGAGGTTTCCCTCTCACCTACACTTCTGCAGTTTGCTTTAAAAGAGAACTCTTACTTGGGTTCATAAATACTCACTTAAGTACCTGTCTGTATACTGACCCACATTTGAAAATGTTTACCTTAGCATTTATATAGCCTCATTAGTGTGGCATTTTACATCCAGTGTTGCATTTGCACCTACCTATACAGTTCTGTATTGTGCACCATTAATCCTAGTGTATCTCTGGCTTTCTTTCACAGTAATTTTTCCTCTCAGTGCTGCTTTACAAAGGATTCTGTATTTTAACTTTTGAAATAGAAGTAGGCCTAGTTTTACTATGAAGTTGATGGCAAGGACATACTAAAAATATGGCCCTGTTTTTATTTCACTGGCTAATTCATTAGTTGAAGATACTGATCTGGAAGCTTGACTGAACAAGGTTACCATACATTGCTCATGAGGGGAAGGCAAACGTTAAAATGTAATTCCCAAAGAGCTAGGAACTGGTTCTTCGATGCCTTGTGCATTTGTCCTCTTCTGTCTAAGAAAATAAGGATTAAAACTGACAAGAATGTGTTTTGGTCTTTATAAACATTGGCACATCTTTAAAATATGCTAGCTGCTATGGTATTTTAATCAAGAGTGGTAGAAATTACTCAGATACTGCATTTCTGTGATGAAGCGAATGCTATACCCACTCAATATGTAGTTTTTTAATATATACAAAAATGCACAGTTCACTTCACAAGGTCCCATGAGCTAATGGGGGGGGGGTGCACTGTAAGTGATTGGGATTTCCCATCCTTTCACAGGTTTGTGCCTCGGATTCACAGTACTTTATTAGTGCCTGGGAAATGAGTGAGGACTGACAGTGTATAATTCAACATCTTTCTGTGTGCTCTGTTGTAAAATAGAAAAAGAAGTATAGGAAATGCTCTAGCCTTTTTACAAACCAATTCTAAAGGCTGTAAATCTTTCCTCAAAGCCTAGAATTTCCCATTGCTTCATATAATCTTCTGCTTTGTATGCAGTGAGGTTTCATCCAGAGTCAGAGGGACTGGCGTAACAAGTTCCTTACTAGGCTGAGGGACCCCTATACAAGGGAGAAAATGAGCTCTGGGGTAAGCAGGAAGGACTTAACAGCTCACTCATGGATGGGAGCAGGGTTCGAGTAGGCAGTTGTGTGGAGAAGTCACTGGAGGGAGATGAGGATGAGGAAGGCAGAGGCATCCTGGGACGCTGGTGGGGAGTGGGGAGGAGGCCAGGAAAGGATCTCCAGTTTGTGCTCAGAGGGGATGGTCTATGCCCCCATTTTGCCATGCCAGTAGACATACAGCCTTTGACAAAGTCACTATACTGCAATAAAACCAAACTGTCTCCTCAGGACACATCACTCCAGCAGGCTTTAGTTCAGGCCTGGCTGTGAAGTTAAACCTTCAAACAGCTTAGTGTTAAACCTTTCTTTTCTTTTTCCTTCCATCACAATCCCGTCCCACAAGCACAAAGACTGTGGATTTTACTCAGATGTGTTGAACTTAACAGGCAGGCCAGAAAACAGGAAAAGGTGATGGCTATTACACCACACAAAATACAAGTGTGAGGAAAAATGACTGACAGCTGGGATCAAGTACTTTTATGTCTTTATTTGCCATTTAAGATCCTTTTATTCCATCAATGCAAATATGCAGAACAGCAGGAAACCATGTTTTAAGCAGCACATATCAGTTGGCTGAGAATAAACTAACTACATTCCTCAAGCAATGTAAAAGTAACAATGCACATCATCTTCCAGGAGAAGAAACAAACAGATATTGCAGCCGAGAGGCACAGCAGGCAGCTTCCATACAAAGTAGTTTGGCTATTTAAAATGCTAGAACCAGTCCTTGTCCGTGTCTCCAAACCCCAACCCCCATCCCTAAAAGTCCTACTATAATTTAAACACTTTTTTTTGCTATCTACATTATATATAAAATATAAGCTCTGTTTACTTATAACACTTATTTTTCTTGATAAATAGCTCTTTAAAATATCTACTGTACATATGTCCATGCATTGACATTATATATATATATAGCATTTACATATATGTACGTATGAAAAACAATAAATATATACTTAATATTGACACAGCAACAAACTGAACATATTCTCATTTTCAAAATCAAAATAAAAGAAAACCAGTACAGAGAGAAACAATGAGTGTCATTTGTGAAACAAAACATAGCAGGGAGCTTTGATTCCTGCCCTAGCTGGGCTTTAGGTATGCCATATACTTGAGTAGTTGTGCTGTTAACATATTCTTTAATGAATCTGTATTAAAAGTAACTTCAAGTCAAACATTAGCCACCCAGTATGCCATGTGTAACACAGACCGATAGCAAATGTAACAGGAAACAACAGAGACCTGCCTCATGACTTGCAATGGAATGAAACAGAAGGGGAGGCAAGCGAGTTTGAAGGACGGTGTAAAAAGAAAAGGAAGTTATGGATAGCACATGGCTGGAAGGTCATCAATAAGCATGGTAAACATGTTAATAGATTTAAGTGCTTTTAAAGACTATGGCTGGCACTGCTGCATAAAGTATCTTGATTATCTATAGCTAAGTCCATTTAATGAACCGTTTTTCCCTATGCTGCAAGACAGAAATGAAATCCAGATGGCCAAATTCGGATGCTAGACTGGGCTTACTGAATGACACTGTGAGGCCCTGCTCTGAACCTGCCCAAGGGCAGCTGAATTCAGAGCATGTTTGAACCTAATGATGGGATTCTTTTAAAGTGTGAACTTCAACAACAACCAAACAAAAAAACCCAGCTCATTTCATAAATACCAAAACATATTAAAAGGGGAAAATTTTCAACTTTCATTTCAAAATAGCATTCTTTAAAAATGTAAAAATGCAACTTAATTCAAAAAGTTTTTCAGTTAATTGAAAACGCGATTAAAACATGTTGCAGTTTGACCTAAGCTGATACCCTTCATTCCCCCACCCCAATGTTGTGATTTGACAGCTTCCAAGAAGTCATTACTTGTCTTGGCTCTGGTTTCCTACACTCAGTAGGAGCAGCAGTCATGAGGTTATGACATTGGTTCATGAATGCAGCATTATGTATAGTCCTGTCTACTTAAAATTCCTTCTTTTCATGAGCAAATGGAATTGGGCAGTTATTGTTAGGGGAAATTATTTTTATTGGATGGACTTCATCCAGCAGCTCAAGAAAGAGGAAATTATAAAACTAACAGGACTGACAGTTATTACTCAGTCATACTTCATGTCTAAAATTTACAAACTTTGCTTCCCAAAAGTAACTTCAACAACAACAACAACAACAACAAGAAACTGCTGTCCTGAATAAGCCTGCATTTCACAACTAGTCCTAAATACCCAGAGAGCATTGCAGAGGTCAAACAGTCCAGTGTTGAGTTTCATACGTACTTAAGGGCATACCACTTGCCCACTGGAAATCAAGCCAACATGCTGAATATCTGCACAAATCCAAAAGTTTGCTGGGTGCTTTTAAACCTTGCAGATACAGAAATTAACAGTGAAAAGACTGTATAATTTGTGATACTTTATACTGAGGATAATAAATAAAAACTAAGTTTCCAGCAACAAGAACTTCCGTCATTAGCAATTTCTGGATCTCCACAAAGACACCATCAAGCTACTAAACTTATCTTTACCTGCAAAACAAAATCTGCTACTGATAACTTTTTTTTTGATAGGTAAATAAGTAATTTTAAACTGTCAGAGCCTTTTCTGTATTTGTGCAGACACAGAAATAAACAAGGTAACACAGAAACTGCGTAGTCTATGCGCTGTGAACACAGGCAGAAGCAGAGCCTCCTTTTTGAATGACTGCACTTCCAAGAGAGCTGTTCCCTTGTGCCATCACTGTGATTCAAAAGCTATCCAAAAGAAGGAAACATTAAGTATAAAGTGGAGAGTTCCTCTGATTGCCCTATGCCGGCTGGGCAGGAATTTCTCATGCTTTCAGCCAAAGCAAGGGATGAACTCCACAGCAGTCCATCCTGCACCTAAACTAGTCTATGCATGCCCTGATTCTCTGCCGCATTGGCTGCAAGGGTAAGGACATATCATCTCTACTAGGTATTTTCTAACTACACAGCTAAAATACTACTAATCTAACACATACATGATATTAGATATAGGAAACCCCACAGTTCTTACAGAGTTTTTAGGCCTCTATGTAGGACTTCAGTGAATTCAGCTTTGAAGACCCACATGGATCTAGTGGGAGTACAGGACAGATGCTGCTCCTCTGAGGGCAGGGTCACCCTTGGGCTCCTGAACACGGAGGTGGAGCAAGGCTGCAGCTGTCCCCTCCAGCAGGGGCAGCCCCTACCCTCTGGGCAACCAGTTTGTTCTCCCTCTTGGTGCGGGCATACAGACATACAGACATGCCTGCAGACATACCTTCTTTTCCCTCACTGCTGCAGCTACCGTTCTCCTTTGGGCACACAGAAGGACTTCAGTTGTGCCCTGCTGTGGCACAGGGACACTGTGAAGGGTTGCTCTCCCCGTGGCCTGGAGCCCGATCCGCTTCCTATTGAAAATCAGACATAGTCTCTCTCAGCTGAATGCCCCAGTGTTAGAACAGCCCCTGCGAAGCAGCAGAGCATTTCACCTGGGCTCTCCCCTTTGGCTCTTTTTGTCTTTGGCAACAGACCATAATGTTTAGTATCCTAGATGCACAGGTATATGGCAAAGGAAGGAGCCTCTCCAACAGCAGCCCTGGGAAGAGGAATGAACACTTCTTATCTAGTGTATAAACCAGTTTGTTTTGGGGACTACTGTAAACTCCAGCAGTAGCCTCTGCTTGGCTATTAGGCCTGCACCAATTCTAGCAGTATTCATCTCATTGTGGCACAGCATTAAAGAAGAGCATTAAAAGTGCAGTTCCAAATATATGTTGCCTGGTATGGTACCGCTTTTGAATTCAATCAGGTACACCTCTTTTAACTGCTGCCCAAATTCTTAAACCCAACATGCACTCCAGAGGCCACTTAGAATAATTCAATGTACTTTCAACTGTACTAGAACAGCAGAGGCCTTGATACTGCCAAGAAAGATCCTAGAGCATAAAGTAACATTTTATCAGAATAGTAAAGTAATACACATCCTATAAACAAACCAGTTCCTTGCTCTTCTATGCCAGGTGGAAGTTTAGTGTCTTTACACTTGACACTTCAGCACCTTTACCTCCTAGAGAATGGAAAAACTGTCATGCAATCCTGAATGTATGCAGTTACTGCTGCTGTCCCAATTAGGTCATATGTTCTCCTGAACCTAGCATAACATCTACATTGCTGCCAAAAGAGGAGGTCCCACCCTGCTCCTTCTCATTCTGGCTGCCTCTCCGGGGCCAGCACTGTGGTCACCCAGCAAGCTGTATGGGATTCAACCCATTTGGAAGTCAGTACTTGTACTAGCATCAGATAGCTATGTAATCAGAGCATTAGATTTTCTTCCCACTAAGCCGGAAAATCTGCATCAGTAAGTTTGCATAGAGGCTGGATGATGCATGTCCCCTAAACCTTCTGGATCTGGGGCAGACAGGTTGAGCTCAGTAGCACCACCATCCCTTTACACTGTGTTTCACCCAGGGAATGTGCACTGCAGGAGGGAGTTTAGGTTCCACCACATCTTCTGCCAGCTGGCATCACAAAAAAAACAGAAAGATACAGGAAAAAAATGAAAATACACATGGGGAAAACTGTCAACATTTGTGAACCAAAATGAGGTCCGAAGGCATGAATAGCAATTCCAGGCACAGTGGCCAAATTGCTAATCAGCAAGACACTTAGAAACACTTTGGTCCACATTTAGTTCCAGTTTCAAATGATGTTTAACTAGACATGGTTAATTATCCACTGGGCTTGCATTCATGATTTGAACTTGTCACTGTTGTCAATAAAAGGCTTTTGCCTTACTATATGAAAACTCTCTTGATCCCCCTGGGGCTAATTCCATTTGTCAGGAGAGATGTATGATTTCTTGATCAAACTGTCCCTTCTGTATTTCTCCGTGTATTTTTCAGAGCAGAAACTGGATCTCATGGTATACCATGACAATGGTAACAATGGGAAATTCCTGTTGGCACAGCTACTACTATAAGAATTGTTCTCAAAGAAATTATTTGTAGGAAAAAAAATCCAAACCTGTCAAGAGCTGCTTCCAGAAGGAATTAAGCATGCTTGCCTGAGGCCTAGCAGAAGCAGTCAACCACAGACACGATTGCTAGAACTGGCAGAATAGAAACACTCCTCTGCTTGGCTGTGGTTTTGCAGTATTACACTGTTCCTTCATCAGTCACACTCTTACACTTTGGGGAATGTTTCATGAAGGGTCACAAATACTCACTTTAAGCAGAGACACATAATTTTGGGGTAGGAGTCAATTTTCCCAATTTTAGCCACCTAAAAATTTAAAAGCCATCTCAAGCAAGCACCCAAGATTCTTTGTACAACCAAAAGAGAAGGGCTGAAATTTCCAATGGACACTTCCTTCTGTATTAGTCTTAGGAGGAGCTGAATCAACCCTTGAAGATTTCTCCCCGTATTGACTAGCGTGTCATTACACTAACTACTGGGGACAAGATACCTGACTTTCAGCTGGCTCAAGCCAGATGAGATGAACCACACTATCGGTACCCTCCTGTTCAAAAACATGCAGCACTAAAATTAGGAGTGCGACAGATAGGAGCACACAACAATCAGATGGAATCTGATTCTACAGAAGCCCTTAGCACTCCTAAAAATAGTAGAACTAAAAGTGCTGTACAAAAAATCGGAAATATTCTGCTTGTTTTCTAACCTAAAATGACCACAATAATCTGATAGCCTTGAGAAAGAAGGTCGTATTTTCTCTCTTAATAGCTACTGCTCAGCCAAATGTTCTCTTCTTTCCCCTAGTCAAAATTAACAAAATAAACCTGAAAAAGTTTTGCTCAAGTTTAATACAATTTAGTGCTATATGCTTGATGTACTATTTTCTGTGTGATTTTTGTATCTGAGGACCTAATGCTGTAAACATTTAAGCACAGGAGCAGCTATATGCAGAAAAGCAGTATCCGTTTACTAGGATAATTCATGTGACTTTCACTATATTCTTTCAAGATTGCAATCTAAAATATTAGAAAGAAGGACAGGAAAAACCTTTCAAAAGAATTTTTCCACCCTTGCACTGATGACAGGGAACAATAACTACAGTACCAGTAGCTAGCCATTTTAAGCAGGTAGAGGTGGGGATCTTTTTAAATTTTTTTCCCTGGAAATGGACAGGAAGTTTTCTCATTCCTTGCATTTTTTTCACTCACAGTCACCACTTGTTGGAGGTGAAAGCTTCTGGGTTGAGCTATATGAAATTAGTCGTTGGTGTGTATCTTTTAAGTGCAAGTTCACAAAGATTTAAAAGAACACCAACTGTCTAAACATCATATTGTTTGGTGGGATTTCTACTGAGTTTTCTGTTTTCCACCAAAAAACAAAAAGCGAGATGAATTCACTCAAAAGTGAGTCCCAGACACATCGGAAATTGTGTAAACTTTCAGAAGACTAACCTGAGTTCAGCTGTGTAATAAAAACCCACCATTGCTACTGTGTCATGCCACCTGTTGTTCGTGAAGGTTTTACACAACCCATTTTAATCATCAAATCTGTACAGTTAACATTGAAGTTTACCATGAGCTGGTAGAAGACCCTCCCTCCCCCAATAAGAGGGCATATGTGCTGTGGCTGAGGGCTGCTTTGTTTGTAATAGCCACATTTTCCTATGTAATTGTGCTTTAAAAAAAAAGATAACTAAACCAACACATAGAAGCCCTAACAAGCTATATGAAAAGTGAGCTGCCGAGATTTTCTGTATCACACCACACTTTGTTACACTAAGTCCTATTATTCTGTGTGTTGGTTAAAGATGTAGTTGTATAGCATGGTGGTGTCAGCTGTCATGGCAGGAACCATTCATGTCAGACACTACAGAAAACTTGATGACATGACAGTACCTTCACAGCCCTCTGGTAGGTAAGGAAAATCTAAAAGGACCTTCCCAACCTTTCACAGTAAACACAATTGGATAATCTAAAGCACCTGCAAGCAGGAGACAAGTCCATGATATATCTTGCTAATCAGCCAGCTAATACTGTTATTAAAACAGTTAAGTTAATGTCAGCTCTTAACTTTCCTATCTATTTTGGGCATTTCTTAGAACGTCATCACTTTGGTATTTAGCCGTCAACAGATTTAGTTGATCCAAACACCGTATTTCCTCCTCTTGTATCCTCAGCTGATTTTAAGATGCCCAAGCCCTTCACAAGGGCTGCGTTACCATTTACTTTAAGAGCTGTCTGGTTCCTATTCTTTCCTAGGAGCTGAGTGGAGCTAGCAGTACAGAGACATCCTGCTCTTACGCATGGCTTCACTGATTAAGTATGCGGGGCTCAGTTCTGGCTCCTCGGTCATGATTGAAATGTTCTGCCACTCCCCTAGCTGGTTTGACTTTTTAATGGTGTCCACCACACACAGGGCATACAGACAGTCGTCAAAGGTGGCAGCCATCGTGAGGGGCCTCCTGTCCCAGGTCCTCCTGTCGTCCTGGTCCTCAAATGCCTGCCGGACAGCTTGAACCATCTTAATGGTGCCTCGAAGGTATGGCGATGGGATGTCACTGAAGGCCTTCTCTGGAAGTAAAGAGTTGCTGACCGGTGTGGAGTCCTTCAGCAAGAGCTCCCTCTGAGGAGAGCTGTTGCTCTGTCCGTAGAGATCAGTGCCTATTACAATGAGCCGGCCCGCCGAACCAACCACAATAATGTCTTGTTTGAACTCTCCAGGGACGTTGAAATTGAGCGTCACTGTGCAGCACACACCGCCTTCCAGAACCATCTGAAACGTACAGAAGTCATCGCTGGTGATCTGCCTTATCCCCTTGATATGGTCCGTCTGCTTGACAAAGGTCTTGAGCAACCCATGCACTTTCATGGCCTTCTGGCTGGTGAGGAAGGTCAAGAGGTCGATAATATAGGTGCCAACCGAGTGCAAGCCCCCACCCCCCATTAGGTCATCACAGCTCCAGTTGTACTTCTTGCCTAGGAGGCTTCCGCTGTGAACCTGCACCTCGCACACCAAGAGCTCCCCCACATAACCCTCCTGGATCAGCTGCTTCATCTTCACAAAGGCAGGCAGGAAGCGCAAGACGTTCCCCATGATGCTCATGAGCTTTGGGTAATAATGAGCTGCGGTCATCATCCTAAAGGCATCCAGGGGAGTTGCTGTTCGGTCACAGATGACATTTTTTCCAATGCCTGAAAAACAGTTAAAATAAGAATCAACAACAAAAATACACTGAGTAAGCACAAAGCCTCAAGGCTGTTCTTAAAGACTAAAAGGAGAAAGGTCACTGAAAGAAGAAAATATTTCAATATGGTGTTAAAGGCACAAAGACGCCCTCTAGCATGTTTCCAAAATGCATATAACTGTTTCTTGAGGACTGCAATAAAAATGTATCCCTTTTTGTTCGCAAAATGCACCTAGGCCTAAAAATTAACAAGAAATTGAGGGCCTGGACAGATGAAAAAGCAAGCTGAGGTGGGGTAAATTACCCCACATTACCCCACATTTGCCCCCTTCTGGGAACAGGTGCAAAAACAACCCCCACAACTCAGCCATCTTGCAATAATGTTTTTTCTGTGATAACCTGTATGTGTGGGGGCTTACAAGAGTTGAAGCTGAGCTTCAGATTCTACTTCATGAAGCTTATGAGTAACACAACCTCCCATCTGCACTAATTTCACATAAGTGCACTGAAAAGTCTGTAATTCTCTTCTCAGTGGTCTTGTTCCTTCACCCTTCCCATTCAGACCTTTTAACAGGTTCTGACTGGGGACAGGGAGAAGTACGGGGTTTGTTGCATGATTCAAAATGTAGGAACTGTTTTTTACTCTTAAAATGACACGTTATTCTCACAGAGGCAGAAACTGCATTTGAAGGAGCTCTGCTGAAATGTCAACAGCACATTCAGAGTGTCAAGGGAAAGCCACGATTGCTTTAAAACACATCAAACATGCAGCTATGACAACTGGTTCCTGCACAGTATTGACCAGGTGTGCATGCTGTTTACTGAAGCGGCATGATGATCCTGTTTCATCAGGCCATCAAGGTGTGCAACTGAATGCAGTGCAGGCTGCAATACCTAAATAATGTTTTTTTTATTGATTTCTCCTTGACAAATACTTTCATTCTCTACCCATAAACACATATAGTGACAGAAAAGCAAAGTAACAGGCAAAGACCTATAACAACCACCAGTTTGCAGAGAGCAATGGAGTGTGACAACAAGGCAAATTACTTTGCACCTTTGAAGTTCAGCATTAGTTACCAGAGGCATCTGTCAGCAGCACAAAGGAGTGGTGACTTTACATGAGTCTGTACCTAAACTTTTGACACAGGATAAAAGAAAAAGACATTTTTTTTATGTCTTCAATTCCCTTTATAGCTGCACAAATTTTTTATGCCTGCTGAGCAATATCAGGTGACCTATTCAGCACCCCGTAGCACTAAATATGACCTTTGCTTGAGAGCCCAGGGCTATAGCTGGGCGTAGCACTCAAAGGATCTGAATCTGGATCCTGTCTCTGCTGGCGTCTAGATGAATAAATCCAGTTAACTCACTAAATCTCTCTGTGTTTTGATTCCTTTTCCCTTAAGATAGGTGACTAATTCCTTTTTCCTTAAAGGGCTGTTGTGAGGATAAAATTTTACATGTTTTGGAGCTCTCAGATAAAGTCATATAAATACAGACAGATGGCAGGGATCTGCCTGAGACCACTTACATGAATATTTAACAGTCTGACTGCGGGAAGAAGGAGGTCACAGTCCAAACATTCAATAACGAGTTTATACACACTTCCTATTCATAGTCTTTGTCTGCTGCTATTTGAGTAGCTGAAACTGGAGGGAGGGCTGGCACCGTTAAAAAGGCAGTCGCAACTTGTACCAGGCTAGAAGGGAAAGATCTGCCTTCAGCTTGCTCCTATTCACCTTCTATATAATCACTGAAGTAGAGACATACTCATTTTCCTCATATATTAGGCAGGCATCCTCTATTCAGTAGCCATGGTTTTCCTTTCTATCTTTTCCCTCTCATCTTTACAGATTGCTACTGGTGACTGAGTTGACATTTTCGACCTTATAGCCCTTCTTTTTCTGCTCCCGAGTAATTTTTTCTACATCTGTTTGATATCAGAGAATGTATTCATCCACCTACCCTATACTTCTCTAACTGGTAGCTCCAGCTATGCCACTTGATACAGATCACTAATATAATCGTCCTTTCAGAGTTATATGGATGCTTTGCAGAGAGATTTCAGTTTAGCAAACTAGTTCTCAAAATAAATGTCTTTGAGAGCAAACACCCAAATAGTCAGACACAAGAAGTTTTTTAGGACAATTATATCCTTGAGCTGTGCTACAACACGGGAATGTGAAAAGAAGAAATTCTGGACATTTCTCCAGTTTGATGCACTCCTTGTGGTTGTGTTTTCTTTAATCTTTTCTGGAGGTTAAGGAGGTGCAGAACTACTCCTTTTACACACAGAGTTCTGCTTTTCTCTCTGTTTGTGCCTGCAGTCAGCTCTCCCCTGAAATAGCCATTTCTGCCCAAATAATCCATATGTACTATGTCATGATTTGCTCTGCTCATCATTGAGCCAGAAGGGGAAGTTTCTGCTCCAGTTCAGCTTTTATCTCTCCACCTCACAGATGCCTTTTTCATTTTATCTGGGGTCCATGCAGGCACTAATCTCTCGAGATACGCAGCTCTCCATATGGGCATGCGAGAGAAAGGGTGTGCTTTCCCTGGGAAGTCTCTGGAGCCTGGGATGGCCTTTTTGCTGCGTGTACAGTGCCGTGCACAGTGGGGGCTCCACCACTGACTGGAAGGCAGCAGGGAAAACTTGGTACTGTCATAACAATGATTGCAAATATGAAAGAGAAGCCTGTGGGTTTTCACATTGCTTATACTCAAGAAAAAATGCCATTATGATCACTGAGTCAGGCACACATGCAGAGAAAAGGGAAGAGCCCTAAATATTTGTATGCAGATGGCAAAAAGGCAGAGTTATATTTACTCCTTCCACCATTTCAACCTTTTCAGAAACATTGTAACCTTTTAATTACAGCAAATCCAAAATGCAAATGTTCTGAGAGCCTTCCCATCTCTGTGCATATGCTGATAATGCATGCTGTGCTCTCATCTCTGTCAGGGATTTAAACAGATTTTTGCTTAGTGCCCCGAAAGCTTTTATACTCTATCAGAGCTAGTGCAGGTTCTTTCAGCATGATGCTATTAGTGCTTGAGCCTGTGCACACTGCAGATCTTTGTCCCCTCTGTAGCTGCAAATCTGCAAGCAGCCAAATTAGCTTTCTTGAAACAGGGAGAGAACATGAAAGGTTTGCATAATTTAATTTAGAGAAATACTCTGGCATGTTTATGCAACTAGAATAAAAAACAGGAGGATCAAAATATCATCATTTTCTGCTCTCCTTCCTGTGCTCCCTTCTCAAGGAAGACAAAAAAAGCACCTTCCCTTTGAGCCATGCAACCAAAGCCGCTCCATGCAAACCAGACAGTGGTGTGAAAGGAGAATCGCCTTTTTCAGTACTGGCAGTCTCATGCAAACATGCGTTTCTGATCGCAAGTTCTGAAATGGGATTCCTTGGGAATTAACCTGGACACAATATCCACTTCCTGTTCCCCCGCCTAGGGTTAAGGTCTAATCCTGTCCAATTTTAGACATGATTCTTTGTTAAAGGAGCAATTGCTACTGCTTGTCATGCTGTCAACGTGTGTTGCTGAACCAATATCAGTTTGATCCACACACCTTTGAAAATCACACCATAGCAGATAACAAAAACTTCATTAATTATATAAAACCAGGAAAATGCAGTCAGCTTGTTTCAGCAAACAGTGCAATATTTATTCATGGTGATAAGCAACAGACTCAAATACATCTCATTGTATGAAATGATACTTATCCCTTCCATATTCATCAGAAGATCTAGTCTAAGATGCTATAGATCTCAGCTGGGCAAGTTCTGAGTACTGACTTCTTGAATCCTTAAGTAAAATGAAGAACAATAAATTTTAAATTTAAATAAATTTTGCTCTTTTTGAGTGCTCAGCACAGCCTTCATCCTAATCTCTCTGCTTGGCTGTGGTTCAGATCAAGAGACAGTGCTGTGTCAGCCTCGTGGTGAGTAATGTGGCACAGGATTTCTCTGCTGCAGCATGGAATAGGGGAGGGCTCACTCCAGGCCAGTCCAAATCCAAAGCTGAAGCTGGGGAACATGTCCCCTAGCAAAACTCCTTGCAGTGCAATTTAATTCTTTGAAGTCCACCCACAGCTGCCATACAGGGCTTCAGCCTCAAACCTGCCCTGTGACGCACTGCTTCAGGCACAGCTTGCTGGAGATGCAAGGGATCTGCATTAACAGGCGCAGTGCTGTAGTACAAATGAGCCAAGTGTGGCCACAGGTGTGGGGCCATGAGGTGGGAACTACATTAGACCTGACAGGTCTGCTTCACTGAACCCCTCTATCTTCTCCCTTCAACAAGAAAAACAAAATGGTGGAGCCGGAAAGAGTCCCTCCATGAGATAGGCCAGATCTTCGGGCCAATGACTTGGATATAACTTGCTCTAGTAGTCCTCAGAAATGTGGAAGGCCATGAGGCTGAGCAAAATGAAACAAGAGAATTTAACTTCTAGGTTTAGGTGCTAAAGACTGACAGCTGGCAACATCTGACCACTTGGTTCCCCTCTAGAGTGAACTGAAGCTTCCAGAGCAGGTCCACATTACAAAACCACTGCTAACATTAGTGTTTTCCAACTTCTCAGTGCCTCATAAGGAAGGTTAAGGACTGAATGGGCATTCTTTATCTACCAGAGTGTATATATCCCCAAGCCAAACCTCAACGATTTAGATCCCAATGTACACTTATTTTAAGAAAGTTTATGTAAGAACACAGATGTTCTCTAAAGAAGGGCATGTCTAACCAGCTCTCTAGAAGTGAGAAAACAGAAGAAAATAGTCTATGCTATCATTGGTTTGAGGAAAGATTTCTCGGGCACCTTATGCTGAAAAGTCAAATTTATTTGTGATCTACTCTTATGGCTCACCACCCACCTCACAATAATTGTTATTTTTGTCAGGAAGTCATGTGATTATATGCAAACCTCAGCCTTCATTTTAGAAAAAGGAAACCATTGCAATGTGGAGATAATTTGGAAAACACAAGCCAAACAGCCCAGAAGTAAGTGGTAAGTAGATACTGTCCAGGGCAGCAACATTTAAATGTTTAGTATATAAATATGGGAGAAGAGTGAGGAGCTAGAGAAAGGGCTGAACTCATGATTTCCATATGCCTGATGCTGGCAGACCTTCATTTTACAGAAGGCTCTAGCTCCTTGGTTACCAGCTGCCCAAGTTCCTCTGCCCCTGTAATGTCGTTGTGCTGCATGGCCTAAATAATAAGCATAATCCCTGGGCCTACAACTCAGGCAATGGACAGCTGTTGTAAGGGGCAGAGGCTTCATCAGTTCTGAAACCTGCAGTGTCAGCTTTTTCCCACGTGCTCTGATTGCTTCAAATAAGGACAGCCCCATTTTAATTGAAAAAATAATAAAAAAAGACCCTCAAACTGGAGCAAGACTAGTCCACTATCTGTTCAGCTCAGGACAAGAGGCCCCAGTACAGTATTTTCTCTTCCTTCTATTCACAAGAAAATCAAAAAGGGCTTTATTTGGAGTCTGGGCATATAATCAAAAACTTCAGTGACACCATAAAGATTCATTAGTTAGCAGTCACTAACTATTGCTCTTGCTCAGGATGGGAGTGAGAGAAAGGAGAAAATAAGGTTTTGATGGAAAGAGCTAAATTAGTCAGCAGAAAAATACATTTTTAAAGCTAAAGAGGATCTGTTAACACTCAAAGAATACTCTGAGAGTTTCAGCAATTACAGGAATGGTGGAAGCAAATGCATACCAGCTTATTTCAAATGGATAATTTTAGACATTTATATCAGATGATAGTATCTTTTTAAAACTCATTTTTATTTTAAAAAAGGAAGCTAATATAAAATTACATTCCAAATGGTGATGATTCACATTATGGTTATTATGAACTATTAATACAGTTTCAATAAATATGGACAAAGATTCCTTCTTAGATTACAATCATTGCAGCAGTTTTTGCTGCCTTTGGATCCTATGCAGAATCAGTGAGAAAATCATCTTTGACACTGAGTTCTGTTCAAGGCTTGTAAGACGTGCTGCAATGAGATGTGCTGCATTATTAGTATACATATTATTAGTTGTAATCAGGTATGTAGTGTATGCAATCAGATCACAGTTTCCATCCTAATGCAATTTGACATGAATTGCAAATAAAACCAGTATCACATACCACATGAATGAGAAGTATCTCATTCATTTTTTTCCAGAATTACAAAACTGAAAAAAATAAGCTGAGATATACAGCTGCTTTTACAAATGTGCACAAGTCAACACACAAAAAATACCAAATTTAGTTAAAAGGCTATACCTCACTACAAATCAGTGGTTTTGGCTATACTGATAGAAGACCTTTCTTTGGAAAATATATATTTTAAAAAAAGGTCAAAATAAATGGCTTATATCAAAATTCACTACTTGCTGATTTAATGGTAGTCAAAATCATTTAAATAGTTGATTTACAACAATTTGCTTTCCTGCACAAATGTACACACATTGACAAACTCTTTGGTGTTGCACAGAAGCCATCTTTGGAAACTATGTAAGGCACCAGGCACCAGTCTACAGTTCCCTGCAGTTAAATGATATAATTTGAGTGTCAGTATAACTCTGTATTTTGCATATTCCCATACTAGACAGAACTGTTTGCAATGCTAATCATGTCAGTGGACATGCACTACAGTGAACAGTACATGGACTGTACTACTGCAACTCCATTGCCAATGTAGAAAATATCTTTCAATTTCTAACTTGCATAAAAATTAAAATGAGTTCTGATATATACCTATATATGGCAGCATACAGAAATGATTTTTCCAGGAATTCAGAAATCCTCTCAGCTATTTGAGCCATTCCCTACCATCTCTTTATTTTGAATTTGCAGAAGATACAACATTACATAAATTACAACAGGGTTGTAATTTAGCCTGGATCTCAAAAAATCTTCTCGCTTATCTGCACTGAATCATGATACCACTTGGAAGACTCAGAACAAAACCAGAGCTTGGTAATGAAAACTTCTCTTTCCCTTCCATGTTTATCACTCCCTAAGAAACCCAAAAGAAAGGATAAGTGATCTGATTGCACTGAACTGTTGACTGCAGGGGAGACCTACAGAACTAAAAGTAGATGACGCTATTTTGGATGTTCCAGAACTACCTCACAGTCATGTTCCCTTTTATATGAAGCTGGAACAAACCATTCCAGTATTACTCTGTATTTCTAGCACATGTGTATCAGAGAGAGACACCTCATTCAGAATGTGTCTCAGAAATCGTATGCAAATACAGAACTTGAAGGCAGTAGCTCACGCTGCCGTTTTTCATTCCTTTTAAGTGTTGATAGCTGGGGTGTCTTTGGGAGATGATTAAGTCTCTACAGTCTCTCAAAGATACAGTAATCATACAGTCACAGTTTAGCATGCTTCATGCATGACAAACCATAATTGGCACCACAGATCATCATTTTCTGATCTGCCCTTCAGTCACTGCAATATTGCTTGGTGAGTGCTACCCCCTCTTAATTATGTCTCTGCACACTCCCTCCTTCCAAGCTCTTTCCCCACTAAACTGCACTGATGATAACTATAAGAGTATTTGGGCCCCTTGCTTATACCTCCAGGCAACCTCCGGGCCCAGCAATGTTTTCAAGCAGTACCCTCAACAGCAAGAGCTTCTTCTGCTTGGCTGTTTCAGGACTAAACTGCTGCAAGGCCTAGAGGGATCCTGTGTTCGCCAGCACAGAGCTCCCAGCTCTGGAAACACACCGGGATGCGCGGGCAGCGGGACGGGCAGGCAACCTCTTTAGGCTTCAGAAGGGCCCAGGCAAAGCCCCAAATCCTGTTTCCCTCCTTGGATTCAGAGGAGAGTGTGACAAGGCCAGGGCAGGCAGCAGGGCCAAAGCAGTTTCTGGAGCCAATCGAGAAACACCAGCAGCTGGTCAAGGTGGCAGGCCAAAGAGGGAAGGTGCTGAGGGATGGAGAAGGTGGGGAAAGGACACGGGAAGGGAGAATGCAGCATGGCAGAAAGGGCAACACTGTGGAAGGGGCTGGTGCAAACAGCCTGGAGGAGCTCCTGCCACTCCAAGAGCTGCACAGTGTGCCCTAGGGATCCCAGAAACACCTCCAGTCCTTAGAGGCCCATCCTAAAAAGCTCTCCTTCAAGTGCAATATGCATATGTGTCCTGGTAGCATCTTTTCTGCTGAAAAAATAAGACTGGAGGAGAAATAGCTTTCAGAGAAAACAAAGCACCTTTCTGTACCCAGGGACTGGAAAGGAGGACAGGATGGTGATAAAAAAAATCAACATTAAAATGGTGATATTTGTGTTGTTAAGCTACTGCCCAGTAAGCATATCAGGCTAGAGAACTGTAGTACTGGCACAGGTTATTCTATGGGGCTAGTATTTTTTCTGATGCATTAAATGTGGAGATGCATGAATCACATACTGCATAATGACAAAAAGCTTGTGAATCCCTCAGAAAAGATTCTGAGTAAATATTGATGTGTACATTTCTAGCACTAAATAGAATGCTGATCTGCTCTTGGAAGTGAAGAGCATATTCTGAGCCATCTCATAAAGACAGGAAAGAAAGGTTACTGTACAGATGATTTGAAAACCTCTTCACACAGGACAAAATTTTTTGTTTAGTACATAGAGAATGTCTCTAATATTATTCAGTTGCTGCTGTTATCAATATTGTGATATAGCAATAATTATAGTAACAATAATAACAATGGTTGTATTTATCATATTCAGTGCATGATCTCTGTCAGTCTGTGTGGCTTGAAAAACACATTTATTTCAATCAATAGATCTACCAGGAGAAAATTCATGGCAAGAGTATTTCTTTGAGGAAACCTTATTTAACAAAACTTTTGATAAGGAGATAAATCTCTATGATGAATGCCTAATAAGATGGGGATTAGTCATGGCTTTAGCATTGACTAAGACAATCTTCATTAGTGCCAGCATATCTTAAAATGGTAAATCACAAATATACATAGCTGTTGCAAAAAATCAAGTGACTATAGCTGATTAATTAATAGCTCCTGAGCTGATTCCTATCAACAAGGCATGCGTGTATTCCTAGCCTATTGCAAGTGTGAGGTAAAATAACAGTGACGTAAGGAGCATATTTTACTTTGCAATTGTAACAGACTGTGAGTGCACACAGAAAGAAATACACCTTCCTGTTGACAGGTAATAGCTCATTTAGCCACAGCAAATCAAGTGCTTATGCAGATTTTACAAACCCTGAATCTCTTCCTCCGCATCAAAATATTATAAAGTAAATAAACACATGTACTTTTATATTTTATATTCAGCTGGGACGAGAACACTTCACACATACTACAGGAAAAACTGTATATAGGAAATACACACATGTCCAAACATAATACTGCCAAAGCAAGGGTTTCAGTTCATGCCTTTGCTTCTGGGCCTGGGGTATTATGCCGTGACACCAGTTTTTAGCTTGGTGTATCCTCGCTGATGTAACTTTTTTTCCACAGAACTGCTTTGAAAATAAATACCTAAACATTCAAATAAACAGAAGAAAACCTGTTCCTGACTGCCTCAGCTTTGTCTGCTCTGTAACCACAAGTTAAACAAAAGTTCACTCAGGTTACTACATGGGTGATGAAAAGAGACACCCAACAAAGGTGGAACACGTGCTGCCACTAGTGACACACACCTGGCATCTCAGCTGTCGCTCTGGGTGTCACCCAGCTAACATGACACACACAGCTCACGCAAACAGTGCCAGAGCTGCAAAAAGTAACCCTCTGCTCGTCCTGCAGGAGTCCCAACAGGAAAGAACGTCACCCTCAGTTGTGAGCTTAGAGAAATGATTTCAGCTGGTTAGGGGTCTCTAAAACCACTGTAGGAAACTGAAAGAATGACAGCAAACTGGTTCTTCCCAAAACAAAGAAGAGGTGCTGTGCTCTTTGTAGGCAGCTGTTGAGGAAAGACGGGGTGCCTAGGCTGGGAAAAGACTATAATATATAAATATAATATATAAAAGACTATAATGACGCTTGCAGGTAAATGAGTATCATCTAAGCAGAACCAGGATGGTTCAGCAGGATGAGGAAAGAATGTAATGATGAAATCAGTTTTCATTACATGTTAATATTGGTACTGGCTTTTATTTGCACTGACTGAATACTGCATAGTATTCAGGGTTATGGTTTGGGGCCATGCCTGTGAATATGTTATTATTGCTGTTGTTACATGTGCTGCTGTAGCAATATTTAAGGCACTTTGAAATAGATGCAGTCCTTTTTGTGCTTCTTGTACAAGCACAATACAGATTTGTGCCTTCTGCTCCAAAGAACTTATGTGTCAATATGATTTTTACAAGGAGATTATTTTTCTAGTAAATCCATACTAATTATTGATTGCTCGTTCTGTCCATTTGGTTAGCCATGGCCTTTTCAATCTACAGTCTTGATTTAGGTGTATAAAGCATGTGCACCACTGAATCCATAGGCAGTGTGCTTGGGAGGGAGGAAAGCAACAAAGTCTTCCATTGCCGCATATCCCAGCACACTCTGCACGGCAAAGCAAAATTCCCCAGCTCTTTCCTAACACAGGCTAGAGTCTAGTGCTTGGTTTATAGCCTCCTACCTGGCATGTCATTCTGATCACTTCCCTGTAGGCACGCACTTACACAAACAACAACACGAGACTGAAATAAATGAAGCACTGGTATAGTTTAACTATATATAAAAACTTGAACTGCTGGGATATCTGGAGAAGGTGTGAATACCCCCTGACAAGCTAGCTAGCTGCACACCACAAGGAAATGATCCAGGGGTCCCACATCAAGAATATCTGTTCAGGCATCTGAAACACGTTCAGACTTACATTCTCTGAGCCCTATTTGGATGCCTTCCATGATCTCCTGTGCACCTGAGACAAACCATGGTGGCTTTCCCAAACTTTTGTTCAATCTTTACGTATTCAAATACCCATTGAAATTACAGGGTCACATCCTTGCTGAGTGCTCCCTGTGCAAAAATAAAAAATAAAAATAAATCAAAAGAATCCCTTACATACTGAGATAAACTAAGAAAGAAAAATCATTTTACTTGGACCTTATTCAAGCAAACACTTAGCAATTTCAATGGGACTTTAACTGTCTAAGGACTAAATAAAAACTCAGTGAAGACCTCTGTATTTCATCCCTTATTTGTTCCTATTACTCTCAATTCCTCTATTCACCTTCTAGAGCAAAATACACGCCATCAGTCCAGAACATTACAATACCCCTCTTTTCCTTAGTAATGAAATTACATGGCAATCACAGCTTATGGTCGATCTCTATTCTCCTGAGGCATTATTAACTGCCTTTAAATATGTTTCTTTTTATATTAGCTGACAACAACTAAATGCCTAGCTGTTGTAAAGGCTTTGGGAGGATTAGGAAATCAGGCAGTTGAGTTTTCTTTCAGCTTGCCTTTCCATCACAGAATTGTTTATGCTTATTGAGTCAGATAGATAGATAAATTTATGGCTAATAATTAGAGTCAACTTTCTTTACATTTCTCTTGCCTACCCTTTCTACCCCCATTAAAACTAGCAAGTTGTAATCTGCTACTAAATAAGAACCTGACAAAGGAGAAACATCAGACCAATGTTTGTGAGTAATTAACACAGCCATTATTTTGGCAGATTTGTACAGAATTCATGAAGCCCTATGAACATCAACCCCCCCCCCCCATCTCGCCAGCCAAGTAACAGGCAAAGTGACAGGAAATAATAAAACCCTACAAGCTGCACTGTCAGGTCACTATCTTTATCTCACTTATCTCGCATTGCTATGCAGCACAGCAAGCCCTGTATTCTCCTTGCACTTTATATTTTAGGATTGTTTTTCTTTAGCAAACATTCAGTGCTACCATCTGTTTCTGTGAGATGCACTGCAGTTTCTAGTATGATCCTTGTTACATGATGATTATACGAAGCATCAGCTCCACTGCCAACTAGACCTAGACTCCACTCCAAACATTTTGCCCAGCCTTAATTCTCTCCAACAGTTTCAACCAGAGGATTTCTACTTCTTTCCTAGAAGTTCGAAGGATCTCTGTGCTGAAGCAAATGTGTGTCAGTCCTGCAGTGCTGGATGGATGGAGCATGCATATGACCTAACTTTGTGATTTGAGTGGCTAAAATAAATTCTAAAATCAGTACTCACATTCCCAAATACTGTACTATGGAAACCAAAGCACCCTACAGCTGTAGAATGGGGCATCCTAACTTAACTGGACACATTTGAAAACTGCTCCCACTCATACCCTTTGGATTTTAGTATATAAACATACAGAGACAGAAACAGACCCCCGCAGGTAAAGGAAGGAATGGGAGAGAGCTCCATTTCACACAAGTACATACGAGTATGTGGCAAGTGGAGGCGTGCAATGTTATTTCACTCATTCAGTAATGACTGCATATACCCTCTCTGTGGCCCTGGGTGCATCTGCATATACACACTCGCACAGCAAATAAGGTCTTTTCTTTCCAACATAAAACTACAGACATCAAAAATGTCAGTTTACAATTACTGGCCAAACCCTACTAGAATCCAGATTCAGTCAGCTCATAAGATTGCACCTAGTTGTGGAACCGGATTTTCTGGAGCGATCTCAGGTTATGCAGGGATGGACACAAGCCAGGTTGCACAACGTGTCTCAGGGAGGAGAACGCTCTGTCATTCCTTTCGTACTTCCTGAGTCAGCAGCTCCTCTCGCTGCTCACTGAGCAGCATTAGCATCAGGCCTGGGAAGGCTGGCAGGATTGTTCCACTGGCAAGAAAGAAAATCTCTTGGTTGCGATGCTGTCAAGCCAAAATAAGTGCTCACAGAGGATGCAGGAAAGCCCCCACGTCTCCGAGTCAATGGTGGTGAACACAGTTCCACCCTAGGGAGGCTCTGGCTCCTTCAGCCCAGGCTCGCTTCCATTTTGAAGTTAATGACAATTCTGACAATGGAATTTTCCGTGGAGTTAGCATCAGCTCTAATCCCATTAATTTAAGCAGTGACACACACCATAGGTTTGGCTCTTCAAGCAACACAATCAATGGAACAAGCAACCTGTGGTTTAAAGCAACCACACCTTGATTAACTTTGCAGCCAAAACTACTTCATAATTTAATAGTCAAGTTCTCTGCGAAACTTCTAAATAAATTAAAAGCCAAAAAACAGGCAGTAGCCTTAGAGCTGGTGTATTTTCTTGGTTACTATTTTATTCCTGTCAGAGACAGCTAAGTGCTGTTAAACAAGAGCCATAAACCCATTTGGAAAAGTAGTGGTGAGGATGGATCAAAGTGAATCAGCAATTCTAAATAAGTGAGACGCTGACATTGTGTTTCCTTGGCTCCAACCCTGGATCCATAAGAAAGATTGATGTTTGATTAATAACTCCCAAGACTGCAGAGCTTACACAAGAGCCAAGGACTCAGCCGCAGCCCAACCAGCTGACTCAGACAGAAATAACTCATCAGGTTCAATCTGCCTGGATTCCAGATTGCCCTGTCTGCAGTCAATCCACACACTAATCCCCTGAAAGGGTTTCTTGGAAAATGCCATTCATGCTCACGCCAGCTAAGTGTGCCCTGGACAAGACACTGCTAAGCTACAGTAGCAGCTGAAGCCACATTTGGCTACGCTTTCCCATGGCTTGCTCTAACAGCAGTTGAGAACTCTTTGCCATCACTGAAAATCTCCTGAAAACAACATAGCTCAACGCTGGAACATTTCCCTGTTACGTTCAGTAGGCTGGATCTAGTCACTTATGGTAGCCCTGCTTACTTTATTATTATTATGTTCATCATCAATCAGTCTGATCATCGTCCTCATTATCTCTTTTTAATGTATTACTATTGTAATCCCAGGACCTTCTTGTGCTAGATGCTCTACAAACACACAATGAAAAAAGGACCCCTATTTACAAGGGGCTTTGTTTTACCATGTGCATGATGCTGGATACCCTTGCCAGAAAGAAGGGTCAATGTAGGTAGTTCCTGTTGCTGTACCATGTTCAGACAGACTTTCTGATGCAGGAGAAATGCAATCCAGGTGCTGTATCTTATGCTGCTCTTTGAGCATGCCACAAAGGAAACCGTTCAGCCTGTACCCCAGGCATTGCCTCTGAAGCCCCAGGAGAATTTAAAGTAATACTGAGTGGGCAGAAACTTAAAGGGAGGAGCACTCCTGCACTTGACCTGTGCCACTGTGGATGAAAGAAATGTAATTAGTATCCACCTATGCTCTTGCAGGTACATATCTGACTCAATGGTGAGTAAAATACCTATAAACTTGGTTAGTAATGCTTAAAAAGCATTCGTACTTACATTTCTCTGTAGAACTTAGGTGACACTGTGATCTCCAAGAAAAAGGAAGGAAGGAAGGAAGGAAGGAAGGAAGGAAGGACGGACAATTCCTTTTCAAGTGGATTAGAATCACTTTATTTCTGAAGGACAATATGCATTTAGAAACCTAAAGCCCTTCAGCTAGTGTATTTTTTAGTCCCAGATTTTGTCAGTTTGGCTTAGATTCCCATAAAAGCCAGCCCTGGAAAGATTTTCAACCTAATAACATTGTTTTCCCCAAATACATGCTGTTTTCTAGCTGTAGTCCCTACAGCAGAAAAATGCTTATGAACTTGTAAGGACAGTCTTCACAGTGGGCACAAACAGTTTTCACTATTAGTCCTATTGATGTGTTAGTTCTGATTGATCTTTTCACAGAGCATCTCCCCACTCAAACATGACAACCTACCATGACTAGGAAGCCCAGGGTTGGGATACTAGAAAGAAACTTAGGCTAATTAATTGCATTTCTTTTTCTGACTGTAATGTTTATCTGCACTGCTGGATACTCCGAGCCCAGCACTGGCTCCTCTGGTTAACAGTACCTCATCAGGAAATCAAAAGAAAAGCTGCAGGCTAAAGAAAGCTAGATTTCTGTTAGCACAGGTTTGCTCTTGGCAAATAATTATAATTGACAATGTTAAAAGGAGATTGTGAATTAGCTACAGCAGACATAAAAAATAAATTTGAAAAAAGCTTTCAATAATTACAGTGCATATGTCAAATGGAAATGACTCCAATTTGCATAGCTCTGAAGTCACGTCGTACAGTATCTCAAGTGGCTTCATAATAACATGCTTGTATCTTTAAAATCGTTTAATACAGCCCAAGGTTTTGATAGCACAAAAGACACTTCAGTAAGTGCAGACTGAAAGCTAGCCCAGGATTCTTCATTTGGGCGTATCTACATACAGTTCATTATCATTTCATAACGCTGCATTAAAAAACATACCATCCCCACCCCCACATAATTTTACTGATATAAAGTGCTTTAAGGTGGTTTGGCTCATTTTTATAGGTCATCTTTATATCAGTATAACCAGCCACATTAGAAGCCATACCACTGTAACTTTGTATGGAAAACATCCTACCCCACATCTTACAACAGGACTAACTCACATGCAGGTCAGACAGCCAGCTCCTTTGGGAGATTTGTATTATCTGCAATGTGCTTCAGTTTAGATGAAGTTTCCAGTCAGAAATACAAATGTAACTGTGTGTGGGTGAATTCAGTCGAGAGCTTTGCACACAACTCCAGCAGAGGAGCATGAGCTTGTGGGGAATCAGAGAGGGCCGCTCTGTGGTCAAGGGTCCCACTTAGGTTTTGTGTGTTGAGGGGCTGATTCCAAATTCACATACTTGTTGCTGCTTACAAAGAAGGAAATGCATTAAAACCACACTCTTATTTTACCCTTCAGTTTATGACTCCAGGCTATTTAAACTTGAACTGGGAATCCACAGATTTCAGACAGCAGGTTCCCTAGGATGCGTCAGAGCAGAGTGCTTTGACCTTCCAGCGCCATCACCAACTTCCACCTTCACTGAGGGTTTGTACCTGTACCTGTCACAGAAAAGCTGGGGTCAAATTATCCCTGTGAAGGAACAAGGATAACCAACAAGGAGCCTCAATATTATTGAAAGTAATCACGTGTCAATTATGGACGATTGTTCATCCACAGATCTCAAAGCACTTTACAAAGCTGAGCAGACACTATTCCCTCCATTGTAAAGACAGTGGAAAGAGTAATCAAGAAGTCTGATTTCTCATGGCAAAGCTACTGTGACAGTGGCAAAAGTAGCAATCTTATTCAATGTCTTCCTCCTCTGGTAAACCTTCTGCATCTGCAGGTATCATGTGCCATCCTACCCAGTCTCACAATTTTACCACTGTATCTGCTTCTCTCCTAAAAAAAGCAAAATCTACATTTAGAAGATTGTTTGAGTATCTCAACTTTTTGTGTTAGAAGTTAGTTTCTAGACCTTGTGGTTGTGCAAAAAAGCTTATAATATGAAGCTAACACATTAGAGAAACTCAAAAAACAGACAGTATTTTTTAAAGGGGAACTTTTTATGATTTTTTATCATTTCAATTCATCATTTTTGAACATTTGGGAGTCAGATTACTGCAGTAGTAGGAAGAGGAGATAGTAGTTCTCTGAGTCACATTAACAGAAAACTTTGCATTAAAAATACGGTGGCCAATAAATTGGTCCACCCTGCTCGTTCCTCATACAAAATGTATCTTATAACATTTCATTCCACAGTGTACTTCCTTCCTCCCTCTGTAGGCCCTCCCATAGGTGAAAGAACACATTAATGTCTCTGGAAACAGAGGCAATGTCCTACAGAAGGGCCAGCACAGGAGTCGCGATGAATCACAGCAGCACCACAGATCCAAGGCACTGAACTCCCCTTGCCCATAACTGCAACAGCATCAGAGTTTAAAGCGACGATGACTGTCATGCTGCTGAAGGTGGATTACCACATCTCAGCAGTAGGGGTGTTGGTCTAACTGAAAAAGGGCAGAAACTTTCCACGGCATGTACCAAAATCACAAGGCTCACCTTCTTGATTGCAGATGCCACGCAGGTAGGGAAAAATACCAGCTTTAGGCTATGCTGATCCCCAGTTATCTTCCTGTATGCAAGAGTATAGGGAGATGCAGGGAGGGACCAGAGAGGGAGGGGACAGGCTCTCATAGCAGAAATTCTGGATGGAGGAAGCTGTGGGGAGCTGGCAAGCTGATACAAGCTCTTTTTAGTGAGGCAGGGCTGGCAGGAAAGGTGGCGTGGCCCAACCCAAAGAGAGAGGGGATGACTCTGTCCTGCAGCAACAGGCCTCCCATTGCATTTCAAAGTAAAATTCTTATTTACACTGCTGTAGAAAAGCCCCTCTCAAAGTGAAGTGACAAAAACTCCCTAAAAACATAGTGGAAACAGCACCTGGTTGTGGTTATATCCACCAGTAACAACAGGCCTTGACTGCAGGCAACCCTGGACTCTGCAATAAATAATCCCACATCCCTTTTGTTTGTTTTCAACCCTGAGAAAGGTGGGAAAAGAGGCCACTCATGACTGGGTGGCACACAGCATGCCCACTGCAAAAAGGGCAGAAGAAGCATCTGAGAGGCTCTCTGGAGAGCCCACCGGTCAGGCACTGCAGCCTCCTGCTGCTGCCCCAGGCTTTGCAGGCAGGCCCAGCCAAGGCAGGTAAGCACTTTAGAAAGCTAGGTGTGGGGTGCAAGAAGTTATTTGCAACACATCTTCTATTCTTCTATCTTCTGTTTCTAATTAAGGAGTTAATATTTACCCCACCTAACTAGAAGCAGAGTGCCAAATGCAAGAGAGGCTGATTTCTGTATGGGGAGCTCACTGCAGGCAAAAGTTCACCCAATGACTCAGGGCACCAAGAGACAGATGCCAAAACAACTATTTGCACTTTCTCATTAGGTAAGCTTCATTCAGAAAGCAAGACTGTAGGGAGCTAGGCCGTTCAGGAGAATCAGTGTGGTAATACTTTTCCCCTCCGAGCCAAAATTTAGCTCAGCTCAGTAATAACTGAGTGTTGCAAAGTCTGACACAAGCTTGGTGGCCTGACTGAATATGCGAAGCTCACCTTCCCTCCAGCTGCCAGTGAGGAATTAACCCCACCATAAAAATTGCCACCCACTATTGACCATACCAGTTAGTCCTCCTGGTGCTGTCCCGGTGGGTAGGCCAGGGCCAAAGGAGAGCCAAGCAGCCTCCCCAGCGCTGAGGCACACTGACGGAAAGGCGCATTTTGGACACTCGCACTGCCATGCCCCGCACCACACAGGCTGTCCTGACCAATAGTATTTTGGTTTCTCAGGTTTATCAGCCTTCAAGCAAACTTTTTACAAGTAGTAACATGCACTAAAGAGGTGTTTCTATTACAGCAATAAATACCTCTTACCAAATGGTGCACTGCCTCTGCATTTCTGTCAGGGACACTACAAGAGCTGGCTTTGCCCCCAAGATTATACATGCTAGAAGTAAAGGGAAGCACCCAAAAAAGTCAAAGTTAGTTCTCCAAGGCATGGACCACCTGAGCTATTAACTGAGTGTATCCCTACCTTCCAAATGCTTGTCAACACAAAACAACATATATGTGTCCCTTCTCTTCCCTTCTTTGGAGAAATATCTGCACATAGTTCTCTGTTTTCTTAAAGATGATTTAAGAATGAATCAGCAAAATCAGATACAGTAGACTAATGATCATTTGCTCCACGTTATCTGTGCACTGAGTGCTGTTTGCATCGGTAGTACCACTACTTTGGAAGGGACCTGACTTAGTGGAGCTGAACAGAGCCACTGGCCTGCTGCAGGGGGCTGGCGGAGAACAGAGACTTTAGTAAGCTGCTCGCATCTTCAAAAGTTCGGAGTACCAGGAGCTGACAGACTGCTGGATCTTTAGGGACTTCATGTACATCCTGCCAAAGTGCTGCATGCACTCTCTATGCTGAGGGGATATATAGATTCCTTAAGTGAGTTTTTGATCATTCACTGTAAATATATTGAGTTCAAAAATGCTCTTCTCCACTTAAAACTCTGCAGTTATTATTTGTCCTTGAGGTCTGACAGGACATAAGACATGGCAACATGCTGGAACAGCCTTTCTCTTGCAGGCTCCATTTTGCACTAAAGCAGCGCATTTAACAGAGGAGCTTTCCATTTCTATAGGATGTCATCACACCAATATAAATTTCTTTAGCCTGGACAAGCCCTAACTTTACTGTTATGTTATAGGTGTGGCTTCCCTTTAAAAAAAGGCTTGAGGGTGAGCAAAACATATGCCTGTGCTGATGCCATTGTTTTTACAACAGCAGGTTTCAATCGGCCCTGCGACACTGAAAAGAAGCTGGGGCTTCACAAAAATTTGGATGGTTCCCTTCTGAGTCACATCCAGTTGAGCTATCCTTTGGAAAAAAATTGTGTTGTTTGTTCTCAACAAAACTGGCCCTCTTCTAAGTCTATAGAGTATATTTTGTTCTCCAACTGTATGGTTTCAGGGCTTCTGTTGTTGTCATTGTTGTTTTGGGTCATCTAAAATTGTCTCTTCCAGAGAATGAATCAACAAACAGAGACATCTGGTCACCTGGTCACAATGTTCTGCTGATGGGAGGCAATGCCAGCTCCAGCTCATCACTTGCTCTTCTGCTTCTATTTCAGAAAAGACTCTAACACAGCCCCTTCATTTGCAGAGAGCAAACATTCCCAGCGTGTGTTCACTGCATTACTGAAGAGTTTTGGTTGCCATGCAAATAACCCTCCAAAGCACAACAAGCAATGAACATATCCAGACAAAATATCGGCTGCAACATGTCTTTATTCATCCACATCTGCTTCCCTAGTTAATTGAGTCACTTGCCCAGGAAAATTTGAGGGTAGGCAGTGAAACAGCGATTTCAGAGAGGGAAGAAAGCTGATTCAGAGGCTTCTGGCATTGTTGTACAAAGCCAGCAAAAGGTGATGGCATTACACAAGATAAAGAAAATGAAAAAGGATCTACTGGAGGAAAGGAAGAGTTTAATTTCATACAATCTGTAACTTAAGGAGATATTATTTTTCCAATATGGCTCTGACAATTTCACTAATCACTGAAAAAAGCTAAAATCAGGAGACAGATCAAGCGAGACCTATCATGCTCTGCAAGAATCTATGACAGATTTAGCATTCCAACATATCATTTCCCAGTGACAAACACAGAGCAGTGCACCACCAGGTTTCATATGGAAATAATTATTACTGTGAAAACAGCTCATCCTAGGAGGAAACAAATGAGCCTCATGCACAGTCTGATTAATGACTACTTCCATGTAGATATGTAAACAACCACGTTGTTGCTACCTTAGCTTAGCAAAATTTTAAAGTTACTTATCTTTATTCACTTGTTTATGCTTTCTGACAAGCACTGGAATTATGGAGGGGATCTGGCCTCCCATTTAGAGGACTGAAGGTGGCTGCAGAAGTGCACAGTGCAGAGGTCTGCTGTCCAGTTCCCCAATCTAGCTGTATTAAAATGCAATATCTTTCAGGTTTCTTTTATATTTGCAATATGTAATCTATTTATTCTCTCCAGCCCAAACAATATCTGAAAAGAATGCTACTGTCTTCTATACAGAGGATATACGAGGTGGTTTCTACCTCAAAATATCCCAAATACACTTAAGAAAAATCACCTCTTATTGATTATGGCTACAGGAAAGATCTCTGCAAGGACTGTGTGTCCTGCTGACTCTGGGCTGGCTTTTCACAGAGAAATTTTTGTGCACACAAAGAGGAAATGTAATTTGTGCTCCCCTGAAGTATGACAGGCAAAGCCTTCAGTTTAGGTACCTAAGAGGTAGCAAGTGAGTGTGCTTCACTATTCCTAGGAGGAGGCCCAAATTTCAGAAGTCCCTGTCTAATGAGCCTAAGCCGTGCAGGTACAGAGCATCCCTTTGATCATCCAAAGGAGCAGCATAGGTACCTCCACTGCATACTGAAAAGAGTTTTAATTTTAGCCCTCTCCCTTTTAATTCAGGTTTGGAAATGTGTGGTGGAAAGTATGGCTGGTGACACCGGTTAGAGTCTCAATTCCACTTTTCTCTGAGCCAGAATAGCAAAGACATTGGATCATCCTCCAACACCCTTCTCCAAAGTGCCCCCAAAGGACACACACATTTTCCCTCAGTTGTCATAACTGCCTGGAAAAAATCTTGGAATATACCAGCACAAGGAGCATGGGATATGGCCAGTTACAAAGGGATGAGCATATTAGTGAGGCAGGCACAAGCAGCTGGGCATGGTTTTGCTGTGGGAACATTTCCACTCAGGTTAACCCAGCGACTTGGGTCTGAGTGCCAAATATCTGGGTTTGCTGTAAAATACTGACACAACCTCACAGTCAATCTGCAAATGCAGGAGCCCCCTGATGCTTGTTATGAAAGGAAGGGAAGAGGAATACCATATCCAATTAAAACTGAAATGACTTTGTCTCCCTGAATGACCACAGATGACTTCCTACCGATTTAGTTCAACTAAGGCTTCTCAGTCATTAATCTGCATTCCCTTAAGGTCCCACTGGATCTACATTGGGAGTGCTTTGTATTTCCCCCGAAAGGAATTACACAATTAAGTCTTGTCTTCAATGCAGGGCTTTTTCTCTCCATAAAACATTTCAACAGGATCAGGCATTTTTAGCAAAGAGAGGCTCGGCAGCCCTTATCTAGTCTGTGGCTATTCATTTATCACAAACAGCCTCTGTAACTTACAGAGGCATTTTCACTGACTCACAAGGAAGATCACCTCAGTGTAACGCACTCCAAACGTCCTCGAGGAGAAAATGAGTCACAGAGTCGCAAGAGCAGGGGAATAGGAGGAGCTGTCTTGCCACTCCTTGGGCAAGACCCTGCTCCAGTTACCTCACTAGGGCTTAATTTAATTTTCCACAAAAAATCATCCACAGCTTCTTCTCGTCACTTGCCTCAGGAAGCACTGCTTGTTCCCATTTGCCCCTCTGCTGTCACTCCGGAGTGGGACTAAAAAGTAGTGACAACAAGAGAAATCCGACACATATAAATGTGAAGAAATTAACAGAATAACATATAAGAGGGGGATAAAGCTCCCATTTCTTAATAGTCTGCAAAAAACCTGCAAACTAGCTTGACCACAAGAAAACTTCAGAGATTCAAGTCTGTATTTTTTTGTAAGACAGAATAAGATGGGACTGGCCACAGCATCATTTTTAAGCTAATTTCATAAAGAAACAAAGCTCATGGGATCACACTTTGTATGAGCATGTTTGTATGTATGTTGATATGTTTGTCTATCTGACTCCTAATGACTTTTTAACATGCTCAGTAATTCCACTTAGAAAAGAAATAAAAATCAGGTTTCATTAGTTCTGCTGTTCACAGAACTGTTTAAATACAGCTCAAGGATATATCAAAACTGCCCACAGCTAAAAGGCTATGACTGTTCAGTAAAGCATGCCTTTACCTCCGCAGGTAAAATGTATTCTGGACAGCTCAGAAAAAAAAAAAGAAAAAAAAAAAAAAGACCCTGATGTTCCACACTCTTCTACAAAATGCAGTTGTTGTGATCTGGGGGGGTTAGATTCAGATTGCAGAGGTGTCAGTCAATACACAAGGTGCCAAGCAGAGAAGAGATAAGCTATATAAGCAGGAAATAGAAAACTATGTTAACATGTGGTCTTCCCCGATCCATCTTGAGTAACGCAAGAAGGGCTTAACAGTATCCCAGCCAGCAAAGAATAGCTTGTTAGAGGAAGTCAGTGAGCAGTGTCTAGCTGCAGGGAGCTGGGCCATGCATCTGGATACGACACTCAAACACTGCTTACAGACGTGGTGGAAAGCCAAACCTGGTAAGATGAAAAGAAATAGCTGACAACCTCTGTATGCTGGCAAGAGAACTCACACAATCAGCCAATACAAGATACTGACCCTTGAGTTAAAGAGGAAAAAGTGTCACTAAATATTTAAAGAAGGACTTTAAAAAAAACGAGTCCAAGTCATATAAAACAAAATCAATGACATTTAACAGTAATTCCTTTCAGCTTGTCCAAATTCTCTTTCAGAATTGCTTGTCTCCTTGTATATCACTGCATTAGGAATACAATAAACAATAAAACAAAAAATGTCAATCAGAAGCCAAATTCTAGAACTGATTTATTCAGTCATATGGCCACAAAAGGTTTCAGATTATGGCCAAACTCCAAAATTCATGGTGCTGTGAGCAGTCAGTCCAGTGAAGTCAGAGAAACAGAAGGAAATCTCAGGGCTCAGAGTTCATGTTCACCAGCTCCCCACCCAAGATAAAGACCCACTTCTGTTAAAACATAGTAGAATACATAACAGAAAAACAGATAAGCATATATAATAAGGTTATGCTATGTGAGATCAGATCAAGTCATAATCTACAACTTTAATGAATGAAGAGGTCTAAGGTGTTTCTTAAAAATGTATATATGTGAGATGCAAAGGTGAATGAGTTAAAAAATACTGGGTTTTCTTCAACAAATACCAGATTGCATACCTACCCTGCATGCAATGCGGTTTGTTCTATGAGGTGGAGTTCTCTAGACGTAGGTACTGGACTGCAAAACAGCCAGCAGTAAGACACCTGGAGAAGGTCTCACATGCACTATACACAGCTTCAAAGCAATCCCAGCTGTGCCAAAAACATAAAATCAGTCAGCCTCTTTAAAGGCAGCTGTTGTAGCACAAGCACAACATGCATCTATGAGGGAAAACACTCTTCCATTCTGATCATGTAGCATACAGTGGAGATGTGTCACCAGAAATGTACATCAGAGTAAATGCGAATGGTCACATCTCCCATTTATGGCGAGGAAGGCAGTACTGTTAATGGGATAAAGGACAGCGCCATGTACAAACTGTCTGTTGGGAAATAATGTATTTCGACCCCAACTAAAATCCAGTGTGGCAGCTTTCCATAGGGAAGCACTAGGAGCTGTAACTTTCTTCCCTGGTTCCCTCTGCAGGCACAGGCACAAAGGAGGGGGAGAACGTCCCCAGCGGTTCCTATCACCCAGGAGTCAGGCCCTGCTGGGTTTACAGCTGTGCAAATAAGCAAGTCAGAGTCTTTGGGTGGCTATTACCACCAATCAAGAAATTTTTAACAAAATACAATTCCTGATGAAAGCAGAGCAGGATAGGGAGAGCAAAAAAACATTCTCCCTTCCACAGTGTGTCTCGCAAAAATGAATGGACAGCTTCTCCCCAGGCTGGTGAAATTGCTTTCAAACAGTGCCTCAGAAATGTGAGTGAATACAGTATCTGCCTCTGGGGGGCCAGGTTCTGTTAAACCAACACGAATCTGATCTAGAAGAAAAAATCAACCAATTTTGGCTAAGCAGGTCTTATCTGCCATGCAAGGCATCACACGATGCAACTTCCTTGAAGCCTTTCCACACAGTGAGGTGGCACGAAATACAGAGCCAAAACCTTACAGGCAGTGTGGTAATGCCTTCATACTTCTTCCAGCTCTGGGTATTGAGCTGTCTGGTGGTATGTCTTCATCGCTGCCTTGCTGGGTTGAATGAGATCAAATGAGAAGTCTGAAAGCTTTGTAACTCACATGAGTCGTGCCGAGAGCACCAAGCGCTTCATGGTCCCACACAGTGATTTTCCCTCTATTCACACAGTCAGCTCCAGCCAAGGGATACCCAGCTCTCCAACAGTTGGGCTCAATAGACTTAACCCCACTTCCCAAAGAAAGACAGACATCAGTGCCTTTTTCACAAATCCCCAGAAGAAGGGGGAGTGAGCGCCTCTCACAAGGAGGACTATTATGTTCCTAAAAGAGTAGGAAGCATGTGGCACTTCTGCCTAACAGTTTGTCTACTCTATTAGCATACAATGACTGCTCCAGCCACAAAAACAGCTTCTGCCCTCTTTCAGCCTGGATGGTGATTCTAAGGCCAAAAAAGATGACCATAAAGCCAAAAGTCACAGGCAAAGCAACTCATCAATATATACAGAGTATTCCATGTGACTACAGAGAAAAACAAACATGGTAGCTAAAGCCCACCCAGTCCATCTGCATTTACATCACCTGTGAGAGAATCACAAGACAATGTCTGTCATAATTTAACCCCTTGGTCCACTAGGACAGCGCTCAAATCAGAGAAGGGAAAGAACCACAGGAAAAAAAAAAGAAGAGGGAATTCACTTGCTCTCAAAACTTGGAGACAGAAGATTTGTGATCACACGGCATGCACACAGAAGCATGTATGTCTATGAAAAACTTCAACTGTAGGGGAACAGAAAATGGAGCCAACATTGCCACAAAAGCTGCTTATGCTTTTGACTTTAAACATGTTATAAACCTAACTGTTTGGGAGGAGGATGAAAGTTCTGTTTTTTATTTCCCACTCAAAGAAGCCACTGTCACTTTATCTGGGTCACCTCTGCCTACACTGGGGCAGGTTTCCCTTCTGCATCGCTAACTTAGGTATTTAAAAAATCTCTGAGCACTTTCCTCACTACCAACCATAATATCCTGCAAAACAGCAGGTAATCATTAATGATTTATACAGCCAATAAAAAGAAGCATAGAGAGACAACAAGCCCGGGATTCATTTCTGCTACTTTCTGCCATGACAAAATCAAGCACCTTGTCTAAACTAATTATCTGGGATTCCTCTGGACTCACAGAAAGAAATACACACTTCCAAAAGGCTATTCACTTTATCTAATTTAGATACCCATTTTAGGATGGTGCCTGTCTTTCTACTGTCCTACAAAGAGAGGTAACCGGTCAAAACTAAATATCTAACTTTTAGACCAGATGCCTCAACAGAGCCCACCTAGAGTTAATGGAGATAGGCCTCCACCATAAAGGACAGAAAATCAGTAACAGGACAGAAAAGTTAATCTCCCAAATCTCAGGCTAGTGAGCAAACTATTAGAATGACCCTTCCCAAGCTGCATTATCCCATGATGCTAATTTGGCACATCGTGCCAGGTAACAGAGGACATCTGTGAAGAGAAGCACGGCTGAAAGTCACTCACACTGCGTCTGTTTATAAAATGCAGGCTTTTCACATCTGCTGAAAGAGCCTAAGCAACCTCAGTAACTGGATGTCTACCTCCCAAAGCACATGGCATTAGCTCCACTCCCTCACACCCTGTGGGGCTTCATACAGTCAGGGTGCTACAAGCTGGACAGCTCAGACTTGCAATGCCCAATAGATACTCTCACTTGGACACCTAAAAAGGAGATGTCTGGCCAGTAATAACAGTGATTATCAGTTCAAGTTCAAGCCTAAAAGGAGAACTTAGGTTGGATCACAGAACTGCTAACGCATGGGAAATGGTAAATTCCCATGTCTTTGCCACTATTTAATCTGAGTTAGCGAAGCCAAACTGAGAATTCATCTTAGCAGGCACAGAAAGATGCTCATCGATAGTGGAGGCCAGGAAACAAGCATCTGATCTGAGCTGTCGAATGGCCTGCCTTTCTGGCCAGAAATTGTTCAAGCAGCAATCTGAAGGGTGGATTAGGCAGAGAGTGCAATGGTGATTTCATTAATTGGGGAGATGATGTACAGGCAGAGTTAGCTGAAGCCAATGACAGCAAGGCAGTCAGGCTTCGCTATTCTCCTTCACCGTATCCATGTCTGACTTATTATCATAGGGCAGCTGGTGCAAAAATTGAAGCTATGCTGAAATGTCAACCCTGCTAAAGGGGCAGATGGTCCTATGAACAAACGCTTCACTAAGGACTGGATAGATACCACCAAACTCATTTCTGAATGACTCAAAGATGACAGCTGATGTCCCAAGAGGTGAAATTTCAGAGCGTTATTGTCCTAAGTAGCCCGTGGGCCAGGAATATTCCTGAAAATGACTTGTCTTAAAAATATAATGAAGATGGTTGAAATGCAAGTCTGTCAGTAAAGTTAGAATACTTGATAGCGGCTTTTATGACAGTCATGGATGAAACGTGCCATTTTTGGAAGGCAGCCAAACTGCTTATACATGGAGTGCAGCTGCACAGTAAAGTCACTGCAGCTTTTTGGATGGATTACCATTTATAATGAAGTGGGAAAAGGCAGAAAAATAAAATGAAGAAGGTGCCAAAGTAGACCATATTTATACTAGAAAATGTGCTGCTCTTCTTAAAACACTGGAAATCAAATTCATATGACAAAGTTTACTGGACAGTGTTGACTGTAAATTAGATCTCCTGTTATCTTGATAAAAAAATTGGAAATTCAAACTAAATATTAATTTATACTGTCATTTTTCCCTACACACAAAGGACACAGAATGCCTACAAGTAATGCAATACCTTTCACAGTGCTTTTTCCAATTTTTTTCTTTCCAATTAGTAGATCAAACTTGGTACACTCAATTATTTATATCTTCCAATAAAAAAGGTGGAGATTCTTGGAGCACAGGTCAAGAAGGTAAAGACTTTCAGGAAAACTTCTACCAAACCAGGATACAACTAACCTGGTTCAAAGGTCGCAAACAACATTCAGAGGACACGGATTAAAATTCACATATAGATGATCACACACTAAGAACATGGACTATTCCTTTACTATCCCAACCAGCAATGCCAAAGTTGGCAGTGGCATTCCTTACTGTGCAACATTAACCCTGCCCTTCATCAACAGAGAACAATGGCACAAATACCTAAACCAATGAAGTTTGGTAAAAATAATTCTCACTACAAAACTGATCACTAAATTTAAAAATTTTTACCCATGCAGTTAAGTTTAGGGACCTTCAGATCCATGTCTAATCATAAGCTGTGTAAAACATTACCTCTGTCTAGCTATTTTGTACAAGAAAAAGAAATTCCTGCAGTCCTCCCAAAGAGGTAAGCCAGCCTTTACTTAGCCTCTTTAAGGCACTGACATTTACACTAGCAAAATACAAAAAGCTTAAAAAAACACCGTATATGTATATGCACATATGTATGTGCATACATATGCATCATGGGTCCAGATGCAACACTGCTGCTTACTGCCATGAATAGCTGCTGTAAATACATGGGATTGTTCTTGGCAACACTACAGCTGGAAACATCTGCAGGGTTGTGACCATGTGTTAAACCATTTTGTTCAGAAACCGTGAAGTAGTGCTGGGTTACTTTGACCCGCCCTATCTTTGTTCTTTCTGTAATGCGCCATTCATATTCACAGTATATCAAATATATGATGAACGACTGTTATTATTTTCATGTTTTAAAAATTTATTTCCATCTCTGTGCCTGGTGAATGTTCAAACTGGCAGCTTTGAGCGTTCTTCTGTGAAGCAAGTTCTGCAGTGCTTTGGTTCCATTTTAAAGTTCAATCTGCATTAAACCTACAGGCCTCTTGTGTGTATTTCTGGTTTCTCCATTTAAAGAAGGAGGGAGGGGAATCAGAAAAGGTACAGAGAAGGGCAACTACAATGATTAAGGGGAGAGAGGAGCTGCTTTACAAGGTGAGACTAAAAAGACTGCAGCTCTTCAGCTTAGGGAGAAAAAGGCTGAGGGGGTATATGGTCAAGGTTTACAAAATCATGAAGGCAGTGGATAAGGTACCTGTAGAACTGTTTTACTCTAAATTCAGTAACATTAGATCAAGCAGGCAGTCACTAAAACTAGCAGAAAATCATTTAAAATTGATAAAAGAATGTACATTTTTACTGAGAGGGTAGTGAACTCTTGGAATTTGTTGCCACAGAAATGGCCTGTAATGTCTGCCACAGGCAGACAGTATCAGGAGGTTCAAAAAGGGATTAGGCAAATACAGGGACAACAGATCCATAAACAAACATTAAAGGGAACAGGCAGGGATGAATCAACTAACATCCCCAATGCAATAGCTGTGGATGCAGGAGACTACAAGGAAGCAGACTGCAGAGCGCAGCCAGCTAGCGGCCAAGCTCATACTCCCTATACAGCATGTCCTTTTGCTACTGCTGGAGAAGGATCTGGAGCCGGATATGAGCACTGGTGTGACCCAGGTGGGCATTACTTATCTTTTTATGCCTGACTGCTAAGTAGATGCTTGTTTAGGGTACTTAATTTGGGACTGATTTCCACACTATTGACTTCACTTGCAGCTGTGGGTGCTTTAAAAGTCTCCGGTAATGGGCATCCAGAAAAGGCAGCAGCCAATATTCATGAAGCCTACTGAAAAATGAAGCCATAAAGCCTTGTCTCCCTTTACCCTGTCCTAGGGGACAGCAGCTGAGCACTCTTTTATATGACCTCGTATTTGTATTTTTTCCACTTTCACAGCATTAAGAATGCCAGCAAACTCCCTTTGTGGCATCCCTCTGACAGACTGACATCCTTCCTGCTTCCAACCTGCTTCTCCTCTAAGCATCCCAGCTGCCCCTCTTTTCCACAAAGGCTTGCTTGTATTATTCGGCATGGAGACAGGCTTATAATGGAACAGTCTGATGAAAGTTCAGTGCTGCCCTTGAGCAGTCCACATGACAGCCCGGCTTCACTGAAACATGTTCTCCGTGGCATAGCAAGCAGCACCAGGATGACGCTGGAAACAGTAATTACAAACATGCCTGCCAGGTCTGGAAGTCACATGCTCTGAACAGTAAGAGCAGAAGGACACTGAGAAGGGACTTCAACAGATGTCAGATGACGTGGAGAAGCAGGTCCCTTGCTGACTCCTTCACCATTGTTTCTCTATGCGTAACAATTATCCAACATGCACAGCCTTTGTAAATGCAGTGTATAAATCTAACATTTTCCATCCTATAAAGGAGCTGTTTCATGTTTAGTGGCTGTCTAGTGATGACTCTGACATCAGTGACTGGAACAGGAATTAAGTGTGGCTCTCTATTTTAATTTTAGCTCTCTTTGACCTGCATCTAATCTCTTGGCATATATGTTACAGCATCATGATGCCCCTTGTCTTTACACAATATTAGGGGCACAAAAACAGGTCAGTGGGAGTCTAATTGACCACAAAAGAGAGTGAGCCAAGCAACCTTCAGCTTAAATTTTACTAAAATCATCTTTGAATGTGACCTCTTGCTTTCTGTCTACATATTAAATAGATTTTAAAACTTCTGCTCCATGTGTAATTTGGTCACATGAACGTTCATGTGAAGCCAATTTGTTAGCACTGAAGAACTTCATTGTCAAATCCAGTAAGATCTCAAGCCTCAACAAAAGGCAAGACTGACTTCTGAGTCATCTGTGAAAAGTGTGACCTACATAACTTGAAAACTCTGATTCATCCTATTTTGGACCATCTTAAACCTCAGTGGTTTACTGGCCCATACTTGTTTTCATGTGCCTCAGTTAGAAGAATTAATAAACACACACCTTATGGTTTTGGGGGATAGAGATTATTTAAAATGGAATCAGCAGCCTTGGTCTGTAATGCAAGAACATTCCCCAAGTCAGTTTGGAGTCCTCGGCTGAAGTTAGGAAGGTTTATGACTTGCCACATAGCTAAAACACCCTGTGACCCAGCTCAAATTCACTTGCAAAGCCAGTATGATTCATATAATGGGACTGATGTTTCAAGGAGTTTAGAACTTTCAGTACCCAAACCAAGGTCAAATCCCTCTCATTTACTCTCTCCTTGTTCGCACCACTGTACCCTCACTGGTGTCCCAAGCAAAGAAGACAAGAATGAGGTTGCTCCCTTCAAGATTAAGTTACAGATACACAGCACCTTTTGTATTTAGTCCCTTACATCCCCGAGCTGCTTGGACATCAGGGAAACACAAATGACTTCCACAGGATTACTACTGACTTGCACCAAAGAATCAGGGCTGACTGTATCTTTGTATTGTCAGTAAGAAAATTAGCCCACTATTATAAGAGAATAAAATGAATAGAGGGAATGTGGCTTGTTTACATTAGAAGCTTTTTTACTTTGTTCTAGGCACATGATCGTCAGGGTTTCCACCATATATCCATGGGAGGTCTGTTTGCAGCAAACATCATCGTTCTCAAGTTAGTTTTAACCTACCTAGCAAGTGAGGCAGAGTAGTGAAAAGACTTACCACAGTCTCTCCAATTATTACTGTTGTAGCCTCTCTCTACCACCATTCATTTTTCTCTGCAGGCACCATCCTTTTAGTGCCTACATAGCACTCAAAAGCATAACCGGACCTCATGCAGCCACCCCACACAGGCTTTGAACTGGCTAGCTGAGGAAGTCACAGCAGGCTTCAGCATGGGTAGCAGCAGGGGGACAAACCCACTAGGTGCCCGGGTGCATATCTACTATCTGTTACCCTGTGTTGAATGAAGTCAGTGCTGCTGTGTCTTTATTGATGTTATTGTCTGTACTGACTAGATTACAGCTAGCACAGATACATCCACCAGTCATGCAGTATAATCACACCCTATTCAGAGCCATAGCACTGCATGTGCTGGGCTTACCTACACAATCCTGTCCTGACTCGCAGGTTTCCTCTAACAGGGGATCCTGGGCAGGGTTGTTTCAAAAGGCCAGGTTTTTAAAAATTATGTCAGATGAAAAGTTACAGTTCTGTCTGAAGAAGTGGTGACCTACTACTGTAATTATCACTGATACTTGAAACATTATGTGCAATAGTTGAAAAAAAAAAAAAACAGTGAAAAAAGATTAGAGAGTTCTCTTTTTTTCTTTCTTTTTCTCCCAATTGCTCAGTTTCTGCATCTGAGGCCCACTGTATGCATCATCAGCCTGTCTCCCAGAAGCTTGTGCTGGATTTTCACACAGCAATTCTGGCAGGAGAGGCATCTTAAGAGCAGAGAAATGTGACAAATAAGATGGTGAGCTGTCTTAGGCAGGAGTTGTTTTCTTGTTCTGTGTTTGTGGAGTACACAGAGTTCACGCTGAGTTCCCATGTGCTAACACAGTGCAAATATAATAGTTGGAAACCCAAAAGCACCAGCCATGGGCAAGGCTTTTAACTTTTTTTTTTGAGTTGACTCCATTCCAGGGAGCTCATGCCCCTTTAATAACAGTGAGACCCTTCTCCTTCCCTCCAGAGCACTGTTGGGGTGTAAAAAGGGCTACCACCCACTCATACCATGTGAAGATTATCACCACCTACTCTACCCATCTCACAGCTCCTCAAGTCACTCATTTCTGTTCCCATAATATATCTTCCAGACAGAATCAAAAGTGATTTACATCTCAGCAGGAAGCCTCCGTCCTTCCAGACACTACTGGCTTGGTTCCTTGTGTTTAAACAAAACATTTTCCCCAAAAGGCGCATGGAGAAAGGGGCTCTTTAGCTGTTTTGTTCTGTGGCTTGCTTGTAGAAATCTCTCTTGCTGGAAGCATGCAAGGCTCACACTGAGGCACTCTAGTTGAAAATGCAGTCAGAAAGCATCTCCTGACAATTTAGCATGTATTGTTTGAATGGATATGAGGTGATAGGTAATTTAGTTCTGCCTTGTTTTGCACAATCTTCCTAATGCAATGCCCCAAAAAATGCTGTAATGATAAACTATGCCACTGAAATACCTGGAAAGTTTCCTATTTCATTCTCCCAGCATCAGAATATGTGTTTCTGCACTATGACTTAATCAATTTTGTTTAATTTACAACTTCTTCCTGGCCTGTCTTTGTGCCCAGTAAGGTCATAAGTTCTCAGAGAAAGGAATATATATTTTCACATACTACAAATACAGTTGCTTTGGCCTTGAAAAGAACCTACAGATGCTATGGAAACATAAATAACAAAATTGTTTAGATCACTGACCTGCTGAATCTGGTATGGTCTGGCCTTGTCTGCAGCAAATGCTCCTGTGCCTTACAACCAGGGAAGGCAAAAGAATGAATGCTACTCAAGGCTAAAACGTTTTACAAAAGATACCATAATCCGCAGCTTCTACATCCTCCCAGTCTTTGCATTATAGAAAATGCTTCCAAAGAACAAATAAACACCAAAAGAAACAGAGCCAAATACGACAGTCTGAAATATTCATGTCCCTTAAGTTCACGCAAGACTTCTAAGAGTCATGTCTTGGAAACAGAGAAAGTATGCACCAGAGAAGAATGAAGAACACTGAAATGTGAAGAGTCTAGGTACCGCCCCATCTAGCTTAACACAACAGAAGAAATGAATGCCCCCACTCCCCCCACCCCCCGAAACTGTTCTGGACACAACCAGAACTGCAGACATCGATGTAAGCCTCAGGTCTCTCCCCGCCAGCCACTTACTGTGTTACCTGGGCAGAGGGCAGGCCACTGAAAAGGAAACAGAATAAACTTTTCTTCATTGTGAGAGAGAGCATGGCTCTTCAAGCTGAACCCATCAATGCTTAATTTACACTAAAATTAACTTCTCAGTTTAATGACTACAGCAAAGTATTTCCTGGCAAGTCACAAGAAGGTCATTTATGTTTTCTGCTCCAAAAAGTTTTTGTTGTCTGTTTTCCAGGCTCTCTACACCTAAAGAAGTGCTAAGCTGATTCTTCACACAGTAACATTTTTAACAAAGTACAGAGAGCAAATACTACTAGAGACAGGACAACCTGAAAGGGACATTTTCATTCCAACACCTAGATGACACACAGATACTGGTAAGACTTCAGGAAGTGAAAAGTAGGAACTGCAGCAAAGACACTGCTGTGTTTTCTTTTTCCCACTTCATTTCCTGATAGATCTCTGAGAGATCAAAGCACTATGTCTGATAAAAACTCTGTAGTCTTTTTGTTCAAAAGGAATAATAACTTAGTTTACTGTGCCAAAGTCTGGTTTGGAAAATTATCATTTACCTACTCATGAATTTCCCCATAATGACAACCAGTGTACTACTCTCTTCCTTGACTTAACTACGGGATAACGTTTCTTTGTGCTGTTCGACAAGTGGCACCTTTCAGTTGTGAAAAGCCAGCGTTTCAGAAATCGGTGAATGCACTCCTGCTGTCTGTGAAAAAATCAAAGATCAGAAATGCCCTCATAAATCAAATTACGCTTTACTAAGTATGTGTTTGCAAGATCCAGATGAATTACAAGAAGGATTTACATTGAAAGCAATTTACAGAACCGTAAATTGTAACTGCAGGATGCATTCATTTCGTGCTGTAGAGACTTCAGTGTTACCTGACGGCTGTTTTTCCCACAAAGATTTGTCCTTAATTGTGCAAACTAAAGTGCAAAACTTCAGAAGTGGCCTCTAATGCTGGAGACTTACACTTCTGGAAGAAATATCTAATTAAAGGAGTATAACTCTCTGGTATAGAAAAGGGCAGTGGTTTTCCCAAAATCTGGTTAGGTGCTTCTGGTGGCATACCTCACTCTGTCAGGCTCGCTATCCCAAACATTAGTGCATGCTGTTGAACTCCTGATAGACTCCAAACACCATTCCTCTCAGCCACAACTCGTTTGGGCCTCTGCCTTCATTTGGGAACTGCTGCCTGAGGGAACTGCAAATAGCAGTGGATGGAAAAATTACTCCCTTTGAGGCCCCAGGCAGTGGTAGGGCCCAGTTTGCACCAGCGCTCACGTAAGCCACACGTACTTCCCCAGGAGAGCTACAGATGCAAGTCAGCTATGTCAACTGACATAACCGTGGGCTGCAGCCACTTCGGTTCCTTTTCCTCCCTCTTTGAATCACGGCACTTCGAAAGCCCACTAGACAAGTTGGTTTGAGGTCCGAAACCAGCTGAGCCAAAGCCAGTGCAGGTAAGCGCAGTTTGTGCATCCCTTTAATGCTTCACAGCATTACCAGAAAGCCTGCTTCAGCACAGATACTTCTGAATTGCACAGCAGTTTGTTGGGCCAGTACCGCCATCCTCTCCTCCCACTATTTTCTGGACAGCAAAGACTGAAAGGGTGAAGGAAATTTGCCAGAATTCCACTAGACAGAAAAAAATAGGAAAAAGGGATCTGACAGAAGAAATAAAAGCAGACTGACTGGTAGGCTTACAGGTGGATTGAGAGTTTTTTTTGTTTTTTTTTTTTTTAAGTTTTCTTCTTGAAGCTTCAGACTTCTCCTGGGCTTTTTTTTCAAAGGGAAAGTTCTTCTTTTAAAATACCAGCCAAAAATCATGTAGTTAATTACTATTTAGAAATCTGTGAAAGCTGGATATAAAGACAGGTCTTAACATTCTTATTTGTGAAGCATATTGACAAAGAAATCTGCTCTCTGTTCACCTAATACACCTTTTTCTTCTTAAAGCTCAAACGCTAGTATTTCTGTCAAAATGCAGCAGAGCAGAAAGGTATTCTGGGTATCGGTAGGTAAACGAACACACTAATTAGTTCAGTCTGATGATTCTGGGTCAGGATTGGAAGTTCTTTTTCACCCTCTCCTCCTTTTATAGCTGAAAAATTGTTTTCACAGCCTTCCACATGAGTAGTAGACATGGTAGGGGGAGGTTAGAAAGTCAGATGTGGTACAAGGCAAATGTTCCCAGGTTATGGTGCTGCTGTTGGCGTTGCGAAGTTCTGCTCTTTCTAGATTATCAGCTCCCTTGGTCACGTAGCAAAGTACAGGCCTAAACAGTAGTTTTCTCTATTTCTACATCCAAAGGTTGGAAGAGAACCATCCTTACATTTCAAAATGATGTCTCTGTACAGGGGTTACTGCTTGGCCTCTAAGATTGGTTTGAACTATAAAAACAGCTAGCTACTTTGAGAGCTAGCATGACTCCAAAATGGTTAGTAAGGACGGAGCAGTTAAGGCAAGGGAATGTGCAGTTATAATCAATGGAAGGATAGCTGTTAGATATTGAGATGACCCCCCTACTAGTTCTTTTGACCTAATGAATGCTACTGACTTCTGTACAGGGTCCAAAGACTTGATCATATCTTATTTATTCTGTCTTGAATACCCCTTGCTGCTACACCATGCCTTTTTCTAATGAATGGGAAACTGTAATGTTAAAATTGACACTTTCAGGAGTGGCCACTGATTTTGGATGATTCTGAATTTTGAGAGCCCACCATGGAGCCTTGCAGTGCTGTTGTTCTGGGTGTTTTGAGTGATGAAATGAATAGGAAGTGCATGTGCTCAGCAATCATTAAAATCAAGCCCAATGGATTCCTCTTTTAACTTACTATTCCCTTTAAAAGAGAACCCTACTGCCAGTGGAGCTCTAGCTCATAAAGAATTAGCTTGTGAAGAAGTTACCAGAAATGCCATGAAGTTGCCTAGGGATTGCAACTTCCTCCTTGTGGAAAGTACTCAAATGCTCCAGTGATGGGCAGCAGTATGCAAGTCTAAGGATCAAAAGACAGACAGTCATCTCTCTGAGGCTAGTCTATGTGTAACAGAATTACTGACCCTAAGCTTACACTTAACTACAAGACTATATCTCCCTTTTTGTTGATTAATTAAGTCATCCTATATTATTATCAATGATGTATGAGATGGCATATTCTCACTGATTCACCAAGGTCTTAAATGACTCAATTGCTTTAGTTTATATGTGCAGGGACACTTTCTATGACTATATTTAGTTTTAGAGAGGGTTTGGAAAAGTGATATCACCACTGGAATGAGGAAGTATTTAACCCCTGCTGGAAACACATGATGATGATGTAAAGCTGCTATTTGGAGAGGTCTATTTATATTGTTGTTTCCTGAACCTACCGTGACTCAGAGAATCTCAGGACATAATGTGGTGTCACTACTGTATTCTTCAGGAATTAATGCCAGAGTTTCACAAAAGCTTGACTAACAGCAACTTACCACTGCATGATGAAGCAAGGCAGAGTAATGCTGAGATTTAGAGGAAGCCTCATCCCTTCTGAGAAAATTTGGCTCCCAGGCGAAAAATAGCATTTAATTTGGTTGGGTTTTTTCCCTTTGACTAAAAGTCTCCTGATACACACGTCAAATATCTTCTGTAGAAAGAAACGATGCAAAGCCTATAGACATAAACAGAAGGCAAAAACTCTTTGAAAAAAATTCTTTGCTACAGTGAACTCTCCATCAGTGACTTGGCTTTATTACCACTGGATTTAAACTCTGTTGTTCATGGTGGACCGGTGACAGTATTACATGGGAAACAGCCAACAACTGCAATATAATAAATATGCAAGGACAAACAGTGCAGAGTGGAATTTGATTTTACTAATTACTGCGTGTTGTGATTATTCTGTTTTTACGGATCAATAACTGCTTTCTCAAAACCATTTCCTCTTGCTTCTTGACCAGTCAGGAATTTCCGTGACAGTCAACTGTTTAGAAGTACTTTCTGTAAGTTTACTAAGGCAGAGGAGATGCAGCTGCAGAACAAGTTCCCAGGCGCAAATCCAGTGGTTTCAGTCTGAATATTTTTCAGAAGAACTGCAAAGCTTTTCACTTGGACAATAACATGTCTTCAGTAAAGGGAATGGCATTCAACCACTTCGCTTTCTTTTTACCCTTAGAAAAAATTAAGCTACAACACAACTCTCTATACTCTGAGAGAGAATAACTGGAAGCTCTATGACTATGACGAGCCTGTTCGGTGCAGAAGACTGAAGAAAAACAGCAAAAAATTTCTTAGAAAGAAGGAGAACAATAAGAATCAAAATTTCAAACCTGTGAGCGCCAGTGATTTGCACTGAATTATGCCAAGGCAGTTAGAAACAATAGTAAGGTAAACTGGTGTTAGCATTCCTAGTTTGGTATTAATATACCTGACAGACCTTAATCATTCTTGCAAAATCAAGGAAAATTCACCCATGAACACAGGATCATCTAAGATGTGAGGTTCCTGAGGGATTCGTAATCTAACTTTGGTAGGGCATGTGGCTCTCTTTCAAAATATGATCCTTTTCTTTTGTATGCCTGCCTTGTTTCTGGAACTCATCCATATCTGTCTTTAACAACTGGATTGTACTACATACAGTATAGGTCTTTGTACCAGCCTATGTATCAAGCAGATCGCAAATTGATACCCTGTCAAAATGGCAGCAGTTTTACACCTGCTTTGCACAAAACAGCCAAACAGAATAGTGAAGCAAGTCATATTTATAGCTTGTATTTGACTAATAGATTATTCACTTTTTCCAAAGTTGAATATGTAATGACATCAGAGGGTAACTAAACATTGCACATTGTTCAGTTCTTAATGGCACAAACTTCTATTGATTACAGAAGTAGGTGAGAGGCCTAAATGCAAAACAGTAGAAAATGTACAGGAAATAAGAAGCTCAGAAAGTAGGGGATCACAGCAGTTATCTTCACTGATGTTTTTTCGCAGTCATTCCAGCATGAAATGGATTTGCTTACAACATAGGGAAAAAAAAGCTGGAATTAAAACCCCACAGACCCCCCTAAAAATTGTGTGAACTTTAGGAGGAATGGGAAATAGGGACCACCTACATAAAAATCCTCATGTTGCCATACCAGTGAGGAGTCCTCAGTGATCACATACAGCCAACTGAGCCACGTGGCCCCAGGTTCTCCAGAGCCACCACGAATATATAGGGATCCCATCACAGCCCAGAACAGCCTTACATTTTGGCTGTCATACAATAGTTCCCACACCAGCCCCCCACTCCTTTGCTGGGCTACCTGTTCTCTTTCATACCCTTCAAAGACTCCAGCCATCAAGAAGAATTCAGGGCAAGTGTTGCTGTTGCACATTCTCAGTGTCTTTCTAAGGGAGTCCCATATAAAGATACAAGTCCCAGCCACAAGCAGCGTCAGAGGCACAGCCAGCACCTGAGTAAGCACCTTATGGCTTAGCCTGATAGGAGAAATAAATCCAAGATTGTACTTTAATAGGGTGTAGGCTGATTGAAAAATGTTTTTTTGAAACATCTGCTTATTTACTTCCTCAGCATGAAATATGGCTTTTCCATTAAAATTGAATTTCCTCAGCATAAGACTGCTTTCAGCAAAAATGTTCAGGGTTTTACATTGAGGAAAGAAGCTGCATATGTTCCAGTCTTCAGCAAACAGCTTTCCTTGCTCCTACTCCCCTTCCTTGTCTTTTTTTTTTTAATATATATATTTCCATTTATGGCAATCAAACACTTCAGCTAGTTACAAGACATCTGCAATACAATCAAAACCAGAAGTGCCCCATTAGCTGTATTTTGGCTGCTGCAAACCAAAGAAAAATTTAGTTTGGGAGGCCAGAAAGTCAAAAAATGCATCTACAAGAGCATATGCATTTTTGTTGTTGAAATCCTTCACAGAAGAAGAAAACATTGCACTCTACTGTAACTGAGCAGCAGTGCTGGCACGGAGCAATTAATCATCATATGATGTTCTTGTTGTGTTACTGTTGCACGCAATATTAATTCAATTCTTTGCCATAATTAGAATTCTAATATAAGCATTGATTGCTTATATTCCATATTACACAAACAACGTAATAGTATTAATCATGTAACATCCAGCATCACTCATATGACCTTATTATACTACATCAGTATTAATGAAATTGTTTAGGTTGTCTCCTGAGATGTGCAAAAGCCATAATTTTAATGACTCTGTCCAAATCTGATTTCGCCTGCTTCCTTACACACTCTCTAATATTTTGTGGTCCTGTTATGTACAAGATTCAAACCCACTTTTCTCCCCGCTCTGCTTCTTATCTCTCAGTAATCTTATCAGCCGACACAGTTTTAGCTGTGTCTAAACCGATGACTCACAGATGTACGACTGTTCCAGACTTCTCACTTTCAGTACAAAATACATTCTTGGTTTGTCTTTTGGACAGCTCATCCAGAACACCCTGGAGACAACACAGCTCAGCCCTGTATCACAATCTGTCACCTTAGATATGCATTTCTTCTAGGTCTACACATCCAGATTATGGAGAAGGTCTTCCTTAGACAAAGTTTCTCCTAATAAGTGCTTCTGATGTTTCTTAACGTGAAGATGACACTTTTCTTCCCAGATCAAAAACATGCCTCTTTCTTTGCCATTTCACTTAAAGTGGATAAAGCTAAATCAAAAAATGGAACTGTTGTTCCTGGACAGAGCTATCCTCAAGTAGAGTAGTTAGTAACAGAAAATGCACCTTAAATTCACAACATATTTTAGCCTATGTTAACATGCAGGAATAGACAAGACATCCTGCAGGTTCGTTTTACACAGCATCTGTGCAATACTTCCTTTCTAAGGCTTCCAGCATCTAACATCTCAATTACTCCAGCATTCTTTCTCAAGCCTTGATAAAGAGAAACTTGTTCTCTTCCACCCAGCATGCTTCTGCAAAGATCATTTTCTAACCCTGTCCCTCTGCTCACCTCACTCACTGCTGTCTTCACCAGCTCTCTCTCCACATTCTTGCATCAAATATAAGCTACTTATCTTTGGTTTCAAGGCTTTCCATCACTTATCTTCACTCTGTCTATCATTTCTCACTTGCTACCGAGGTATCGATTTCTGCTTCTAATCATCCCATGAAGCCTTCCGCTATCACCCAGCTATCAGATTTTCCAACAAGCATTTTCCTGCTTTCCTCCATCCTGCCTTTCCTACCACTACCATTTTGTATCTATTTTTTTCCGTGTCAACTTTTCAGTGCCATCTACATCAGAACTGATGTCTGGCATGTGAAATCACTTCTTGCAGACTGCTGTTGTCTTCTCTGTACTCCCTCACGTACCTGTCTATACCCATCTGCTATGTCTTGGTTTCTACTAAGATTAAAAGCTCTTCGGACAAAATCATCTTTCTGCTCTGTGCTGGTACAGTGCCTAGCACTGCGGAGTCCTGGTCCTGTGCCAGGGATGGCTGGCCAATGGGATGGTAATGTGTAGTACAGTAATGTGTGGTAATGTACGGTAATATGGTATAGGTCTAATTTCCCACCATGTGTTTCTTTTGTTTGTTCTGGATATAAGGAGTCTGTGTACCAAAACCATAACTCTGCTCATTATCTGTGCACTTCTTGCAAGCAAGCAGAAAATGATTTCAGAATTACATGTGTATCAGAGGAAGAACTGATGTGATCAGCTTAATAGAATAAATACTGTAGCCAACACTGAACCCAGTAACTCTCCCGCCTTTTTAATAGAGCAGTTCCCACCCCTTTGCATGTAAAGGCTCTGCATCTGTATCAAGTCCAATCCTATCGTATAAAATTTAAAGTCATTTCTACCCTTTACCTTTAAAGCAGAAGAAGAGTTGAGAGGTAGAAATGAGCAACCAAATATGTCACTATGATTGTTATTTTTGGCCTGTTAAGTGTAAACCTGCAATTTTAACATAAATATTTTAGAATAAAAGTATCCTAATTTAATTAACTTATTAGTAGCCACCCACAGAAATGGGAAACAATCACAGTCTAAACTCTGGAGTCATTCCAAACACCCAGAGATTTCTCCAGCCCCTTTGTTGTGAGAACAGTTACACTGGTATCAAGTGCTTTGTTTTAGTACAGCTTATTCCACTCTTCTTACAGAAGTAAAGTACACTAGTGTAAACTATCTTTGTAACCATACAGCTGCATCAGTATTTGTGCTTCTGTTAGTATAACTATTTCAGGTGTCTTTTAAAATCATTATTCTTAATAGCTTAACAACTAAAACACTGAACTAAAGCCAAGTCTAACTGCAGCCCATCATGTCATAAGCTTATATACATCATATAGACTCACCACCCTGAATCCCTACCACTCTGGAAGAGAATAATCCAGAAAGCATGCGTGGGGATTTCCACCTTTAATCTACATGCAATGGGGGCTTGTCCCCATTTCAAAGGTGAGCTGCCCGGCAGAAAGTAGTGAGGTGAGGTGAGGGCTGCCCAGGCAGAAAGCTTGAAATGTGTTAGGCATTTTTCCTGACTGAAATACAGCGAAAATCTCTTGGTCTTCTGCTTGTGCTGAGAGGAGATGACCAGATTTGAATGTGGTTACATCTACAGTACAAGAAGGTCCTAAAACAAGGCAATGGCAGGCATGTCAAAGGCTTAACCAATCACCAACGAAAACTTTTTGCTTTTCCAGACATATAAACCAAGCACAGATTAACCAGCTCTAACTGTGCAAGGTATTTTAAATCCAGGCTGTTAGGTGACTTAGTGGCTTTGGCAAGCACCTGAACAGGAAAAAAGGTTCAGAAAGGAATCATATTGCAGTGTTTGCTCAAAATCACATAAGCTCTCAGTTACACTCTTCCAGTGTGCACCAGTGAAGTGGAAAGAGCTTTAACATGGTCAGAATGCAAAACAAAACGAAAGAAAAGAAAGTCTGCTGAAGTTTCAACATGTCTATGTCTCACCCATTAAGGCTCCTATGATGATCAAATAATATAAGAAAACAAACTTGAAGAAAGCCTTGTGTGCTTGAAAGCTTGCTTCTTCCAACTTCATCAGTTGTCAAACAGATGATACTACGTCTTTCTATAATAAACCTTAGGTCACCTTGGACCATCGTAACTGCACACTGCCAATAAAAGCATTTTCATTAAAACATTGTCATTCTGGACCTTTTTTGGTACACTTAATTCAAAAGTGACATGGGATTTGTGAAGAGCGATTCACTTTCTGTATACACACATACAAACATATACATATGCATATTTATTTTCTAGAGAAAGATCACAAAGTTACTGCTTTTATGAAGTACATCTTTGCAGCCAAATTAGCTATGCTGTAGCTGAAAGTCACTCCTTTGATCTCAGCATGAAGCCGTTATGAATCTGTGTGTGAAAAGAAACTGTCGATATACATAATTTTAGGATCACGATGAAACACATGCTGGCAACAGAAGAGAATATTAAACATTAGCTTCACTCATTTCCTGAAAAATATAGGGTAAGTTCCTTCTGAGCAGCAATGGCATGCAAGCAAGGCACCACGCAAGCATCCATATGCAATACATCCTACCTCCTTTTATTAATCACCTAATCCTTGTGTTTAACCGTGACACAACAAGCATTCATTTGCTGCAACCATGAAACAATAAGCATTTATTTACTGCAGTCCATTAGCATGTGGGTAAGGTCACGCATGTGGCACAGTCCACACATGACAGGAAAACAAGTTGGATTGCATATTGCACTTGAACTAGGCAATAATGGAAAGGGCAATAAATGCTGAAATAGTCTAAAAATAAACTCAAAACCTGAGCTCTGCCAAGGTCTCTCACAATTCTTCTGGAATGTAAAGACTGCAGAAGTGGGGAAAAGGCTACAAGCACTAAATGTGGACCTTGTTCCTGTAACAAAAGTTCACCCAACTGACAGTTTAACTTATAATGCTAACTGAATAACAGATTTCCTAAAAATGGGAACATATTGTCAGATGCCAATAAAATAATCCCCTTCACAGATACTAAATATTCTGATCTTGATTCTTATTTACACAAAGACCCCTTCACTCCATTCTGTTGGTCTAAAGCAGCTTTAAGGTGTTTGTGTATTTACTATGAGCATTTTAAAGCATTTTGACAAGAGGAAGTACAGTAGTATCATTGAGAATCATGTCCTCACATTCTACCTCAGTTTCAGGCAGATAATCATCAGCAAAAGCCATAGGGCATTTTGTGCAAAAGTGCTAACAAGCAGAGCCTAAGACCAAAACATCCAGTCACAAGTCCCCATCCAGAGCTCAGTACTGGCACTGACAGAGACTTCTACTTCAAACAGGGATCAAGAATTTCACATTATATTGGTGCTACAGTTTGTATACTCTACTAAAGGCCCAACAGAAGGAAATAATAGCATGTCTGTCTGTCTCTGACAGGAAGTAAGCATGCAGATCTCTACAAGGAGAAAATGTGTATGGGCAAGATGAAGATACATGGACATAGAGAGGCGATTTTGGCATTTTGTAAAATGCAGTAAGCCTAATCTTGCAAACCTAAAATTTCAAAGCCAAAAATATAACCTTCCCATTTTATCAAATGCCTATAAAACTTGGATTACTCTGATTCCATGAATTTGTGGGGTGCTTTCACATGATGCTTTTGACCAGTCGCTTGGCTACAAAGAGCCACGTGCCCAGGCTCAAAGTTAGAACTGTAAATGTTTTGTCCAGTTCTGATTTCCCTATGTGATTTCTCTGCTTGCCATTGCAAGCTAGTAGTTTGTAGTAGTTTGTTATCAGTATTTCTTCATTAGGTTCACATGCTGCTTTTAGTGATTATTTTGCAGCAGCCAACATGAACAGCAGGATCTCATCATCCACAGTATTTGCCATGCACATTTGGACCTCTAAGTAGTACTGTCTGCCAAGACCACTCCTGACACACCAAACACTTACTTTATTTGGGTTTTCAGTGGCATTTATTTCCAGTCTGGAGGTCAGGAGTGAATGTCAAACTAACACCCTGAGTAATAAATCCATATAAACGCCACAACTACCAGGATCCAATTGCTCAAAATGGAGCAGTAGTTACCATTTGGGCCCAGGCTCTAGATACTACACAGGTCTTTTAAGCTCCACAGGCACATAGCTTGAAAGGACTATCAAGAGAATTGAGGCAGGAACGGGAATAATTGTAATATCCTGCCACCATCACCCCCAGTTTATAACCCAATCCAACTCACACAGCAAGCCTGGCAGTATTCACTATTTTTTAGGATATGCTAATTAGAACAGTAACACCCTCTCTTTTATCTTTGCCTTCACAGGTCCTAACACATTTTAACTGAGATGTTAATTACATTGTAACCTAAGTGGCTATGTCTAAACAGGAGGAGGTGTTTCCACACATTGATGAACACATGGTAAAATCCTAGTACAGACAGAACCAAGCTGTAGTTTTAGCATATGCAAGTTGATTACAGTAAAACCAAGCAAGTTGTCTCAGGTAAGCCTGAGAACTTGTACTCATTATCAGTTTTGGTTTTTTTTTATTCTGTGTTCATTATTTTAGGTATGTCGGTATTGTTTTCTAGCCTGATACATTTCCATGGCTGGGACCATGTCGGTCCTCAAGAGAAAAATCAGTGATTTATTTCAGAACAAAAGGTCACTTTTTACCACCTCATGAAGATAATGTAGTTACTTCCATCCCAGACCAAGCTAGTTTGCTCCAAGGCAAATGCACTTCTGCAAATTAGGTCATTTTTTGCAGTCCATCAAGTCCATTGTTTCCAAAAGTAAATAGCCATTATCCTTAATGATTGTATAATCATTCTCTTTCCTTAAATCAACGACTTTAAAGATGAAAGGGGAAAGGCTGTCTGGTTCAGATAGCCTCAGTGAGAAAGAACAGCCAGTTTTTGTGCTCTTGTATTTGCAGGGAGACTTGCTCTTGTTTTTGTTATTATTGAAAGCTTTTGTTTTGTTTCCAAATGAGAAAAATTCTAAGAATTCAGAAGAGAATGAAGAACTACCATACAGCCCAAGAGCTGGAGGGCCACACTGATCAGAGTAGACAGGCTGGTAAAAATAAAAGACAAACATCTTTTCTATACAAGAATACCCATTCTTACTACATTTCATGGAGCTACCTGCCAGAGACTCAGCCTTAATTTTGCCTAAGAGTAGTGGCACCTTGGAGTACTCAACACATGACTGTTCTCAATCCTGCTCCATAGGAAGGCTGCCACACTACTCTTACTGCCTGGTAAAATATCATAAATGGTAGCCTAAAGACAGCAGAAGCAACCAGAGCTCAGGAAAGGGGTTGTATGACAGAATGGCAGCTGATGCAGCAATGAGGAGATGAATGCTTTTTGGACAGACCCATCTGACAGCGGATGGAGGGCCCCAGGTTCAGGAGCTCTGTAGAGGCCTGCAGATGAAGGCGCAGACTGCAGGAGAGGCTAGGTAACAAAAAAGAAAAGAGAGCCAGGAATCTGAGCACGCTCATGATTCAGCACAGGGCAGAGCAGAGGGCAGAGCAGGTACACCCTGTGGAGTCATTAAATTTAAGGAAGAAGCAGCATGGAGTCAAATCAAGGCATGCCCTAATACAGAGCAGCAGTGAGTGCATGTTGAGAGATCCAGGTGTCAAGATAAGTAAGAGGCATTAGAAGATGCCTGAGTAGAGTTTAAGGAGAAAGGTGCCCTGGGAGGGCTTCCAGATGTTAAGATCTCTTTCGATGGCTCCTTCCTCATAGACTACCATTATATTTCCCCAAGAGGGCTGCAAGCTCCAGCCAAAAAACTGTGTTCAGTAATGTAGACTCACCTTTCATTGCCACTAGTTTGGCACATCTCTGTGGAGGAAAATAATTCACATTGATCATGTGGTAAAAAGAAAGTTTTATAGCTGAGTTTCTCAAGCCATTTGTTCAACCAGTTCTAGAGAGAAATACTGTATCTGACTTGAAGATGTAGATTTTTTTCCTTTCAGTGCTTTTAAATCACTCAAAAAATGTGTTAAGTCCAGCAGGCCAGGAAAGTTCAGCCACTGGTTTCTCACTGTTCCCACTGGAGTCAAGGTCAATGGAGCTGAGCACTGCTGAGTGCTTCCAAAAATCTCATCCAAAGAACTAGTCAAAAGCAAACTACATTCACTAGAAAATTCCTTTAGACTTCCATGTACTTTGGCTCCATCTCAGGCTACATTAGCATCCCATGGACCAGTGTGCTTTAGTAATTTAATGCCTAACAGCTCTCAAAGTTTTCAGCATCTCTGCCTGAGCCAGAGTCAAATGTGTTTTGTTTAACATTATTTTCATAGTACCTATGGTAAATTTGGGACCTAGGCTTTGGGAATTTTTTCTTCTCCAAGTAGCAGTGACTGAAACAGATTGCTTTCTCTGGACCACTTCAAAGAACAGTTCATGAACTTTCACGGGTTTGACACCATGTGCAGCTCAATTTGTCCAGAGAATCCAGGAAATTCAGTTAATGAAAAGTAGACACACATCGTTCTAGCTTCTAAGAGCCTTGTGGCAAGGCGAATTTCTATGGCTTGTGCAATGTCATGTATTAGCAAGTGACTCCTATTCAGAAGCATGCATGTAAGCTACAGTCTAAAGGAAAATTTCATACATATTAATTAAACCAGAAATAAATGTCTGGAAGAACTATCAGACAGCTAACAACTTCAGCCCACCAAAGCCAAGAAATGCCATGTAATGTGTTGCAGGGAAGGATGATCAAAGCTTGGTGCCAGTGTACACACCTAGATGTAACTCTGCTCTACTGAAAAAGTAAAGGGTTTTTGCATCACAACGAGGCTGAAGATTTAAAATTGTATGAAGGGGAAAGTGCAGAACTTCAAAAAAAGGTTTTGATTATGAGAATTTTTTTTTCTGAAATGAAAACTAATTCTTATTCACTAATGTTCATCAGAATTCAGCACCATTTGTCTCACAGTTCAGGGTCTGGTTTCAGAAGCTTTCAGGTTTGACTGACCCAAGGGAGATGGAGCCTTGGTGATAGGTGCCAGAAAGGTATTAAACTGACATATTTACAAAGACTGTGAATTATACATGAGTTTCTATATGAACCAGATGGGTTTAATGTGCCACACATTCTTCATGTACTACATTTGGGTCTCATAATACAACAACTGCACTTTATTGTTCTGTGAATTTAAGGCTGGTGGAAGCACAAGATTGACTTCCCTGGAGACTCATATTCTGTGTTCCTGAACAGAATAGCTACAATTTCTTCCACGGCACTCTAACGTCAGTGTGTCCTATCCAAAAAGGGCCAAATACCTGAAAGTACAGGGATTTCTATTTCCATATTCATTCAACCCTCAACCACCCTTCTGAAGTGTAAAACAGTTGCCTGCTAAGGTTACTGACATGGGCTGGGTAGCCTAACGGTTAACTAAGTTATGAGATTAGTCTCCCACAGCATCTTACAGAGACAGAAGAGAGACTCTCCTCGAAGTTCAGCAGAGTGTTCAAGGGAGGCTCTTCTGCGGGAACCTCTCTCTCCCCATGGGCAGTCAGGGAGCCAAGGGAGACCAATCTCCTCACTTGGACACCTGAGTGGAGGGCCCAACATTAAAACTATCCCTCCTAATGGCAATGCTGGTGAGAAGTCTTACAGTGGGAGCTTTTCTCCTTGATGAAATGATTAGAGACCACCAACTGGATTCACACAAGCACAGTGATGTTCAGAAACTCATCAGATATAGCAATACAGCAGTATCATAACAAACCAACACATAGTCTAGTTCTAGCAGTACCACCTCCTCAGCTGCAACCTTCCACATATTTTATAATGTGCAATATAACTTGGAGCACACTTACACATTCTCAGTGTGTAATACTACCATACTAACACATTTAACATAATTCCATCTACTGTAGCTATATTTGTGCAACACCCTCAAAGTGTTCATTAACACAATCTCTGTATTCAAAATACCATGTCCACCCCTGGGAATCCCTATATAGCAACATACATGAGTTTCTTAATGCACAGCTTACAGGCCCTCTCTGTGTGTCTAATATGAGCTTTACAAGAAGGGCAGTATCCCCCCGTGAGACTATTCTGCCTTGACGCTGTAAAATTTCAGCTTTAGTTCAGGATACAGAACAAATGTTCCTCTAAAGCATATGCTAATTTTTAACTGGCTGCATCTCATCAGCAACCTTTTCTCTCAGCTCTCAGATGCTGCTAGAGCATCACCCACTTGAATGACAAGAGTTGTTGCCAGACATTGCAAAGAATAGAAAGAGCTGCTCATCGAAGAGTCAAAAAAATCACAGCTACTGTCTACCTATCCAACACGGCTATCTATGATCAATGGACAGAGCAGACTCCAGCAGCATCCTGCAGACTGGCTTCATTCAGTACACTGTGAAAACACATCATATCCTGTAGACTGCTTATAGCAGTAAGGAGTAAAAACACAACCCCTCACAATGCAGTCATTCCAAAAGTTTTGAGAAAACATATGCAGTTTGCTTGTGCACACTTCTCTCATGCTCCAGCCAGCTCTGCAATAGCAACTGCTGATATTTTCAGCTCTGTTTTTGCAGGCTTTAGAACAGTTTAAATCCTCTGATTGATCTCCATCTTCATCACACATCAGAATATGGTCTGTGACCACAAGCCTAGACTCGGAGAAGTCTCACTGATTTATGCAGGCAGCTTTTCTGCTTTATAATATGTCATTTGGATACGACTTAAATTGGAATGCAATCTGAGGGATTATGTAACTCAGTTTTTCTATTCTGATGGCCTAACCCCCTGACCCATTTTAATGTCATCTAAATGCAGTTCAAAAGATGACGTGAGTCATTAGTAGACTGACATAACTTCATCAATTAGGCTGAAAGACAGGTATGACACACTAATGCAGAAATCTCTACTAAAAAGGAACAATAATTGATAGATTTTGATGTGAATCTGAAAAAATGAAGCATTAAGGATGGAAGGAAACTGATTAAAGTATTAAAAGTTAGAGTTACATGGAAATAATGTGATTGAATTAAGAAAGGATAATATAGCCTGACTACAAAGGCACCTCTTTCAGCAGAGACCAATCTGAACTGCAGTCTTCTAAGGAAGGCGGTGGAATCCCCACCAGTGAGAATTTTTAAAATTAGACGTATCACAAAAATACACTGTAGGGAAAACTCCGTTCTCTGAAGGAAATTGCCTAGATGACCTCAACAGTTTTGTCTGTCTCAAATGGCTATGAATTTATGTAGCAATAAGAGTTTATGGGAGAAATATCACTGCGGTTTGTTTGTGTGAGACAAATCCAAACCTGAATAGCTGTTGTCATCATGAATGCATAGCAGCTTATTCCAAAGATGTAATACAACCAGTTCTTCCAGTATGCCTGATTATGCCAGCTCTCCAAACACTCTTATTTCTTTGTAATGAACAGTGATTACTACAAGAACAGAACAGTCCTGGGACCAAGAGTGTTACTGCACATCTGTGCCTGCTAACATATCCACTATGTAACACGTAACACTAAATACAACCAAGTAGAATACATTCAAATGACAATGTTAATCTGATCTCTGTCTGATCAGAGTAGTTTAGAAGTTTTGCTGTACTACATCATAAATTAATAGCTAGACCTGTTGAAACCTCAGTGCTTAGACGGTAAAATGAGTAATGGATGCTGGGAAAGGAAGAGATTGTCATTTTAGCATTGTTGCTAGATTAAAAGCAGACAGAAGGGCAACTACCAAGGAAGAAAGTAGAACAGGAGTTCACAGGAATGATGAACACAGGGTGAGGAAAAAGCAATGGCGCACTGACCAGTTTTTCTCTGTGGCCACCTCAGCTGCTGTTAGTCCACGTTTCTGTATATGCTTCGCTCCTTTGTGATAAGATGCTTCAAAAAGAAATTGTGCACAGCACCGAGTTCTTGCACAAACATTTTCCATGCTAATGTCGTGGCTATCAGTATGAACAAGAACAGTCCTCTGCTCTCAGGCCAGGTTATGGTCAGCTGAGCTGAAACATCTCACACTAGATCCGGCTTCATATGCCTGTTATTGGATTTGTTGAATTCCTGCTGGGTGAGGTATGCTTTCTGCAAGGGTATGAGTCAGAAACACACAGAAGCAGGTCACAACCAACAGCTTCTCATGAAAATTAATATTACTCTTGTTTTTCACAAGTGAGATACAGGAGGTACAAGGATAAGATGTGTTCGAGCACATGGGGTTAGCACACAGGTACACTTCTGTGCCTAGGCAGTCCTTCCTGTCTGCATTGCTGTTGTGAGCTTCGAGCTTAAGGTCCCCATTGATTATTGTCTTACAAAAACAGCATTAACAAGTCATTAGTGAATTCATATGGGCTTCCCGTAACTGCTCCTACGTCACAGTGCAAACAAGGGTAATCAGCCTAATTATATCAGCAGCCTTTCCTGCTCTCCACTGGACTCTGCAAAAAGTAGACCACCCTCCACAGAGGGCCAGTCAACCAGGTGAAGTAAGCAAGTACATTTCTGTGTGTCCCAGCCTGCTGGAGGAGGGTAAACAATCAGCTAGTTCATGAATAATGCACTGTCTGTGTATGCAGTCAGGGACCCAGTTCAAATCAGCCTGTGGTCTCTGAAATTATTTTCAATATACTAGGCCAGTCTCTTTGGTAGGCAAATCGAAAAAGCTGCTTTCAAAATTCTCTGCACTCACTTGAGGCTTTCACTGCTATACATAATCTAGAAGAAAGGAAACATGATTTTCTGGTCACTCCAGTTTCACGCTGGTATTACTTAACTGACTTCAGTAGATTTATTCCTGATGTATACTGCTGTGACACAATGAGGTTCAAAGATGATTTAACAGCATACAGAGATGTACCAGCAATTCAGAAATGAGTCAGGAGGAGATCAAGCTGCATGTAATATCATCAATGCCTTCTAGGCAGACAGTTAAGCATAAAGTATTACAATAAGGGTTAAAACTGCCTTTTATTGCATGTTGTAGATGTGGAATGTTAAATAATGAACAAGCAGCACAAGAGGGAGATGGGGAAGGAAACTCATAAGGGGTGAAATTACAAAATATTCCTCTACCCTGAAAAAAAAAAAATCTTTTTTCAATGCTGGCTCTCAGCCCAGAAGGTTTGACCCCAGGGAATATGATGTCAGTAAGCCAATGCAATAGCAGAAGTAAACCTTGAAATGTCATGTCAACTCCTCCTTGTAAATCTTATCTAATCCAAAATATTTCACATGAGAAAAATTCGGATAAAAAGAAACCAGGAGAAGAAAAACATAGTTCAACTATACAAAGTCAAGCAAACTCTAGAAATAGCCGTGTTAGAAAAAAGGCTAAGCTGTTCATTGGGCCAAGTTAAGCAAGTCACAGTGACAGTTCCCTTGGCTCTCTGATTCAAGCCCAAGGTTCAGAAATGTGTGAATATGAGCTCTAAAAAGGGAAATGGACAGCAATCAGTTAGCCATAACTTGCAAGCACAAGTTCTCAAGAATTTTTAATCCAAGGACCGCCAAGCTTTTCTGAAAAGCATATGGAGTCATCCCCCCATCTTGTTCCTCCATTTGTGTCATCTGCAACCATATAAATATCAAGTTATACACAGAATATTTATTTATTGCATTTTATTTCCCCCCCTTGTGGATTGCCTGTACTTGCAGACTGTGCTTTGATATCTCACATACCTCAGGTTGAGTAACACTGCTGCCCTGCACCTTTAATTCTTTTTTAAGATGAAGCATCAGTCACATCTTCACAGCTCTGTTTTTGCTGTTATTTTTTGGCTCAAGTTATGCCCAGTAATTCACAAAGCAGAAAGACTGCCCCAAGAAAAGAGAAAGCAAAGGAGTTCTGTCATGCATTCCTACTCTGGAGACTGATAATAAACAAGAGCTTCAAGAAGGATTCATTAGGACCTAAACATCCTTCTTCCTTCCACTACCTCCGCCTCCAGCAACCAAGCCCTGTGCCAGTAGCCAGGGAATAATCTTAAGCCTTGTCTGACCCAGAAGAAATAACACTGAGCAAATAAAGCACCACTTATTTTGTTCTCCCTCTCCAGCTGGGCCCTGGCAGAACCACAGATAACTCTGAAGACTCCCAGAAGCGATTTGTTGCCTACAAGCCATAGTCTGGGGCAACTGTGGCTCCAGGAACACACCAGTTATTGCATGCGCTAGGAAATATCAGCCAATGCCTCAACAATAAAGAAGACTGCAAAGATGCTGTTAACAGCATTTTTATCATTGGGGTATTTATCTCTACTCAGATATGATGTCAAAGAAGTGCGTGTCCATCTAACCATAGGGTTTGCTGCACAAATGAAATACACTGCAGGTGAACCACTGCCAAAACCAGACAGCATCATAATGTCGGGCTGCCTAATACACACATCTTTATGGGTGCCCTCACTGACAGGAGTTGGGTGACATCAGCAAAACAAGCCCGATGGCAGGGTTGCAACACAGAGCTGAGTTCAGCAACCAAGATCAAGCCTTGATAGGGCTCTAACCAACAATGTTCCCTTCTCAGAGGGCAGGAGGAAAGCTTTGTCCTGGAGGCCCCAAAACCAAAGTCCTGATTTTTAAACAGACTTTAACCCATTTTCTAAATGCAGCCTGAATTCTGGCTAGGTGACACTGTCTGGCTGTCTATAGTGTGCTTCAGCAACCAACTCAGGAAGATGACAGCTCACATATGTTAAAGTATGTGAGTCCACGACACATGCAGACAGACCACAGGTCACTTAGTACCAAATGGTCCTTACTGTGTTTGGCAAAAACTTCTGAAGTTACTCCACAAGGCTCTTATCAAATGTCTCATGGTTTATTGATGCTGAAACAGATATTCACTGCCTCTGTTAAAAAAGAACAAAAAACAAAAAACAAAAAAAACCTGTAACTGTGCTTAACTTCTCTCTGTCTTCCTTTTCTTCTGAGAAAGGCTAACTTTTCATCCTTCACCACCACAACAATATTCTCAGCTGCATTTGGTGCCCAAAGCATTTTCTGTCTGACCAGAATACAGCTTGTCATGCCCTGCACATGGTAATGCAATGTGGAGTCAGTGGTGCCAGACAGATTACTTTATTTCTGCACTCAGAGCCTTGATCTATGAAGTTCACCTCTGCAGGGAGAGAGACTTTACGCTGACTTTCTCCAGGAAGTTCAAGCTAGTAAAGGGAAGCTTACCTAGTAAAGGGCATACACTTCTTTGTTTAGCCTTTTTCAACACCAAAATCCTTGGCCAGCATTTTCACTTCCAAGGAGGGTTCATTAATTCACTGCACCTTAGTGTTTGAGATGCTATAGCTCCCACCGAAGTTATTAATGTCTTCCCCCAGTGTCCCTCCTGTTTCACCCTTCCCCAATGCAATTCAAACCCTATTTCAGCTCCTGCCCCAGTCATCTCCTCCCAGCTGCATCTCACCATCCACTTCTAGGCACCCTCCATCACTGCAGCCCCCACAGTGTGTCCTGGGGCAACTAATGCCCAATCCTCTGATGGAAGCAGTTTGCAGACTGGCCACAGGAGGGGCGAAAGATGGAGTATGTCCACAGGCTGGTGAGAGGGAGAGTGGACAAAAAATTTGAGAAATGCTGGCACAGTCCACGCGCTCGCAGCTGCAACCACCCAACTACACCCTCTTTGCCCTTCCGTTTTCTGTAAGCCCAGTCACAGCAGCACAGCCTGCTACTTTAAACACTTTTTCTCCCCCACTCCTTGGGTGCTTGGGCTTTCTCCCATCCCCTCCCCTGCCAACCTTACTCAGCTGGTTTCCTCTGGCCAAATTTGTCAGTATTACAGTTCCCTTTCAACTTTCTACACTCATCTATTTTTCCGTTTCTAACAAGGGAGGTGTCTCATGCTCAGGCCCCCAAGAGCAGCCCCTCCCCTCTTATCATTTTGCTGAAACACATCCTCTTCTCCCAGGCAAATGTTATCTGATGTTTTCCAGCTCTGGGCAAGCATGTGTTTTCAAAGACAAGAAACACCAAAGAAAGTTACAGCTTCTCAACACCAGGCTTTACACGAAGATGGGTACAGCTTTTCCACCCTTGCTTTCCGTGCAAGGAAGCTGCAGCAAGGACCTTGCTGCTGCAAAAGGGGACAAAATGAGGACTAGAATCTACATGTTTTTACTCCTAACCCAAGCCTTTGACCACTGAACAGACCAAACTATTTCCCCTTAAGTTTCCTTTTTTTTGCGTTGCTTCTAAATTAAGGTAACAAGCCAAACACAAGTCACTGAATATTAGAAAGTCAGGCACAAAGAAAGCATTACAATAATCTCTGATTTGTCTAAAGCTTGCTACTGTGCAAACTGTATTGGCAGTATGGCACAGCTACGTCCCGCTACACATTTCCATCATGAATTCCACTATCTTTATCTTATTTCCAGTGTTTACACTTAGACCATAAAAATTGCTCTGGACATGAAACTTAGCAACAAGGTGTCAGCCATAAAGCAAACACTGCACTACCAAAAAAAAAAAAAAAGGCATTTGTTTAAAAAACTTGGTCTGGCCATTTTTTATCTCACGGAAGTGCCAAGACAATGCAAACGAATGGGTTTGGCCTTCCATTTTATGTAATGCTGTGTTCAGTAGAAGACCAGTTTCTTTGGGAGTTCTGGACAAAACAATAACTGCTGGAAAGAAAGCAACTTCAAACAAAGGACTTTCTGCCAATAACAAATTTCAAGTCTTTAGATTTCAGGCATGTGGAAGTTCATCTAGGGTCACACCTGGGAGTCCTGACATGCTTGTAATATTGATCAAACTCTAAGTGGGCCAAATTTGGAAGATTTTAAATAATTAAATTTCAGTAGAGACAATGAGTTCTTCAGGGCTCTGCATCTTTTAGGATTTGACTTGGAATGCAAATCTACTAGAGTCTTCCTGAATGCCTCTCACCTAAAAAATCACCTTTGCACTGATGGCTAATGTGAGGTCTATAGACTATTTTCATTCTCTTTAAATTCTACTTGAAAGGCTGAACTGACTGTCTACAGGACATTATATCTCTCCTACTGCTTTTCACCTAAAGAGATATGAAAGAGCTGTCTAGGGGTCCTACCATGCCCAGACAAATGCCCAAAACCTCCTTCCTATACACTGCCAGAAATTCCCACTGTTGTACTGAGACAGTCTGCAAGAGGGGCCCCAAAGCTGCCAAGGTTAGATCCAGGGCATGACAAACCACAGCCACTAAGTAATTCTCAGTGCTGTGCACAGAAGTACATAAAACGTCCTCCGTTCTGTATATAGGAGTGATTTTCACACACTGAGCTGAATAAATCTGTAATCTGAACACAACACTGAGCCTCAGTAGGGGTTGAATGCAGACTTACTAACACAGGAGCAACCAGAGAGAGAAGAGAAGTGCAGAGCACGGGTGAGGTGAGGACTGGCAATACTTTGTGACATAGCCACCTCCCTCCTTCATCCCCTAAGCCAAACTACGGCTCACTTTCTGCAGGAGCCCTGCAAACTAACTCTACCTTGCTTCATTCACTACTGTTGGATGTGCTTTGAGTCAGTGAGCTCTCCGACACTAGCAGCTCTTGACAGCATTGCGAGTTTTCCAGTCACTGTGAAACTTCTTGTCAGAGCTGTGAAAAAGCACAGAAGGAGAAGAGTATTTTCATGGTTCTACACTAAGGGTTAGAGGTTCTGTACAGCTGGGAAGCAGATACATAGGGATTTCTGTCCCCAGCTGCCCACAGCGTTCTTCACCTACTCCATCTTGTAATTTAATCCCAAACACAGAAGGAATGAAGAAGACCAACTGCATCCCCATTTTCACGGGTAAGAGTTTGAGATGTGTTAGCACACAAGGACATACAAGTGTGGACACTAATGATTAAACTCTTCTACAAAATCTGCATGTAAATCTCAGACTATTCCACAAAGCTCTTGTTTCTGGCTTGTGTGCCTGAAAAGTAACAGGCCACTGAAACCTACTGAAATGAGCATTGGCCTTCAAATATCTAATTTCGAATTATGGCCCTGAATGTTCACTGTCTTGCACAAAGCAATCTACAGCTTCTTGAAGGTTCAAAAGAAGAAGAAACAAGATCTGAGATCAACAACTCATGGCATTTGAATGAATTATTCTCCAGTTTCTTTAAATAAAGTATATAAGTCATATTATTCCCCACATCATCCATGATATTTTCATTAATATCCTAGCTATGTCCACATCAATCCATCTCTTGTAGTCTTTAATTACAGGTTTAGAGACTGGGATAAGACAAATTTATTAAACTGGAACTGAGCCCTGTGGTAAACAACTTCCCAACCAGAGGTAAAACGACTCTTAGTCTGAAGCTAATTTTCTGACTTTTCATTTTCGGTGGCCATGCTTTTTCAAGACACTATGCCCACTGCTGGTTGCCAGCAAATCAAAGTAGCATAATTATCCACAACTTTAATTTCCCTAATGTTAATTTTAGGCCCCGGCAGGCTTTACAATGCCAGATGAGACCAGGAATAAAAGAATACAGCAAGTGACAGAAACACAGAGAGAAAGACAGAAAACAGAAAAGTTGTATTTTTGCATATTATTAGAGATATGTATTTCCTGACAACACACAACTGCAAATTCAGGTATTTTTATTTGCTGGAGGGACTTGCAGAATATAATACTCTCATAGTTTTTCCTTGCACTAATAGTCCTAGTGACTTCATAAGCCTACTGCTGCAGCGCAAGCCCATCCAAAGTTTGTTGTAAATAGAGATTTTTAATGCACGCAATAAGAGTACGTATATATATTTACGTGCATTATAATCATAAGATTATAATCCTTATGATGCGATTGGTTCTTACAGTCAGAGTTTCCAGCTTAAAGCACCACATGGTCTACCTGCAACTTAGGCTAGCATATTTAGATCAGACAGACAGCTTTTAAAACACAGAAATATCTGTCATTATTGCACTTGTCCAGAACTGCGCTGCGAACATCCGAACTTCCAAACAGCATACTTCATCAGCCTAGGCACCTTAGGACAATTCTGAAAATATGCAGCCCTCTTGAATAGAGGGTGAAAGCAACGTACTGTCAATGGTTTGGTAAAATATATTCATTAGTGGTAAAACAAAAAAAAGTTTCTATTATTTTTATGTATTGAATTAACCTGACAGCTTAAGCAATTCCTGTACTATTCATTCTTTTATGTGTCCTACTTTCCAGTGAAATGATATGTGAGAGTAATTCCTTCCCCAAGTAAGCATAAGCCTCAAAATCCACTCCTTTCCTTTGTTCATGATGATAAAGTGGTCACACGGTCAGCTAAGAGTGCACTTGTTGCACTGTGCTTAAGACACTTGAAGAGAACCTTTAACGATTTGCCAAAATGAGATTCAGAGGTTAGAGCATCACCCCACAATTCTCCTTCGAGTATCAAGCAAAGTGAATATTTTTAAACATTCTGCCCACTTACTGACTTAGTGAAATGCACTAAAATGCAAATGCAATCAGAAAGGGAAATTGATTATGCGTGGCTCTTTACAGGACAATCCCATTTGGTGCAAGCACAGTTATGACACAGTGAGACTGTACATGCCACCTTCAGCAACTACCAGCACTCTACCTGCTTTCACGCAGTGCACTCTGATTATTCTGCCCAATGCAGGAGGCTCTAGGCAAGTGGTCTGCAGGATTAAAAAATGCCTTGACCTTATATTAGGTATCTTTTTTACACTTGAGCACCTCTTAACAGCAGCTGTAAATCTGAAATTGCTTGCATTGGCTTAAGCCTGTTCTCAAGGTTGTATTTGTAACAAACCTTATACACATGTATGCTATTGTCTGTCTTCCAAAAAAGCAGTTGCACCAGTCAGCCCCGAAAGGCCCTACCTCTTTTGTTAAAGAAATGAAAAGGTCTTCCTAGTGTGCAGAGCGCCATAACAGAAAAGAAACTCCATATTTCATTAAAAATAAATACACAAATCTCCCAACTGCTGAACCATCACTGCTCATTGCAAACTGACTTAATAACATCTTTGTAGCTTCTATTAAATAAAGCTCCAACATTGAAAAGATGATTACTTGCAATAATAACCCAAAGCATATTCAGTGCCAGACATAATCCTAAAACTCAGTGCAGCCTCAGGTCACTCTAAATTTTATTTTGAGGCCCCTGCTTACCCCAAAAGTGGGCATCCTTTATTCTTGAGGATCTTCCTACATCCCTTCTACATCCCAGCCACGAATCTCCTCTGAAGAAAAATTCCTTGCACTTCCTTCAAAAGCTGCCCCGTAAGCATTATAAAGGGACACCAACAAGAGAAGTTCAGAGCTTATTTTCTACTATCAAAAAAATAGGAATCAGGTTTCCCTGCTCTATCCCCACTTCCCTTTTTCCGTGCTGGTTTTATCCCACCTGCAAAATCATCCAGGGAAAAGACTTAAGAGTAACACAAAAAACTGCCACTTTTCAGCAGCTCAAATGTGTTTGTAATCATCGCTTTCTACTGAAACAGCGTTCAGCCATAGAGGAAAGTGGGTCCTATGGTTAAATAACAGGACAGAAGTCAGAAGACCTGGATTCTATTTCTGTCTGTACTGCCAGTTTCCTGCACAAACTTCAACAAGTCTCTCAATTTCCCTGGGCTCCATATCCAGTCATTACTTTTGGGAGTCCTGAAAGATGAAATCAGGCCAGCTTCAGGAAGACAAGTAACTCCAACCTAGTTAAAATATACAACCTACATTATGAAGAATGAAAGCGCTGGGCAATGACAGAAGGCCCAATGACTATTCTCATCATGCCATTCTTACTAAGAGTGGTGAGGAGCAGTTTGTAAGAGTCTCATCGAATACCCACCAAGAGTACAATGCAACGATTTTGTGCACATCTGACACACAAAAGCTCAGGTCTCTACACAGAGACTATAGGAGGTGTAGTTTCAGCAGCTGCTGAAATGTCTCTGCACATTGGGCCTTATGGAAGATCACCTGACATCTGTGAACAGATCTGTAATTCCAAACAATGACAACAACAGTACCAAGCATAATTAAATTTATATGAAGAGTCATGAGACAGACAGCCCTATAATCAAAGCCATAAATAAATCTGCTAGCTAACACTGAATCTCACAGGCAAACATATCACTTTCTATGAGATACAAGTGAGATGACTTGTGTGCATAGCATTTTCTCTTACTTTTGACAAACAACGTGTCAAAATATTTTCTCTGAATGGTTAGATAATGGAGTCTGTAAAATTATGTATGGCCAGTCTTACACTTCAGGTTCACAATTATCTCAAGCTATGCCAATAGCCATGTACTATGTCCAAATGCACTTTGGCTAGTCTGGCAAAGAAAGATGTTATCCCTACCAACAGGCCATCTCATAACACTGATTTTTAAGCGGCAGTCCTCACCGACATCAAAAATGAGTTCTGCCTGTTAATCAGGATACAATATTCAGGACATCTTCTCATGTACTTGAATAATGTTATATCTTGTTTCCACATACTAATCTTAGTGGGTACGGCTTAGCCCTCTGCCTTAGAAATGAGTATTTATCAGGACATCTCATATTATTTAATCACAAAGTATCTTTCACAATACTAAATTTCCAAGTTCCTTCAAAGAAAGTAACAAGTCACAAAAGAGTTCTGCAAGTTCTGTCATGCTCACTTACTGAATGACTTTCAGAGGCTATGGCTAAAGTTTCTAAGTAGCTCCACTCCAAATATTTTCCATCTTATTTTACACTCCTACAGACATGCTGACATAATGTGTTATACCAGCACAACCACATCCAAGCTGCGGAGTTGCACAGATGTAACTATATCTTCGTTTTTTGTTGAAGTGGTACAAAAGCAGTTTGGAGGCAAATTCCCACTTCCATGAGTTATAATGCCTGACAAATATTCTCTGTAAGGAATTAGGAATTTTGTCTTCAAGGAGACTACTGAAGTAAGCAAGATTTGCAGAACCATGTCCCAAGACTCCCACCAATCATTTTCTAAATTGACACAAACACCTTTGCTCAGAAGACCCAGTTCTGCAAGGCCAGTCTCCTCTCCCTGTTGTGTGTCAGACCGTAATGTGTTCCCAGTAACACAATGTAAACCTCAAATATTTCCTTTGATCCAGTAGAGTTTTACTTGCATTTACAGTGGAGTAAATACGATCAGAATCTGATCTTTTAAAAGTATCTTTCACAGGCGTGTTTCTGGAATGTATTTGAATGTGCACTAGCTTGGCTGGAGTTGCTGATGACACTAAGCACTAAGCTAAGCACTTTCCAGATGTCCCCTACACTATTCTCTCTCCCCTTTCCTATCCTCACATAAAATGGCAACAATTGCATTGTCTTTTATGGACTAAGGAAGTGAAGGAAGGGGAGGGACTTCCAGGAATTTTTTAATACATATATTTTTCACATTAATGTTATTTAATTTTTATACACACACACATACAGAGCAATGTATATAAAGTGCATATGTATAGATAAAAAAAATAAAGAATTTTGAGTGTTCAGTCTAGCCTTTTGTTTCATATTTTTAAGCAATGTCACTTCAGCACAGCAAGGGAAACTACTGTTTCATGGTTATCTGTCCTTGCTTGACTCCATTCGCATTCTGTAAAGCTCTCTCTATTAAGGGCTTCTCATTAGCCATGTGAAGCCCAGTACCCCAGAGACAGTATTTAATTCAGCCATGACCTCCCTTCTGGGCATTTCCTGGCAAATAATGACCAGATGGAAGAGCTAAAGACTGCCAAACATTCACTGCAAGGAAGTGCCAAAACAAGGGTCTTTATTGCCGCTAAAAGCCATGGAAACATAAGAATGCAAAACAAAGTTACTACCTCTCCCCTTCACATCTGCCTCATTAAAGCTGTGATTGCTGCTGCTACAGTGTTGCAGGCACCAACTTCCACCTTGCCATTAAACACTGGCACAGTAGCAAATGACAAAAATAATTTTACTCCGTGTTAAATGATTATGTTTATTCTTATATTGCTACCAATCATTACTTCCATTTACTTGCCTCATTTGCAAGTTCCTCACACCATGTTTTCATTTTCTATGCTCAGCACCACGCTCGAACCTAGGAGTTAGGTCTGATGAATAACAACTTTCATCATTAGCACTGACTGTGCTAAAATGAAGGATGTTGTTATCTCCTTCCAAAGCAAAACAGTAGGCAAGGGTCTCATTCTCCACCTAGATCTTGTCCCTGACATTTCCATACAATCACTTTTATCCTGCAGATCAGGCTGCATACGTGTGTATTAGTAAAATCTGATATTTATGCTAACCTGTATGCCAATTCTACCATCTAGAAGTGCAGCTATATAAGGTATTCATTGTGCTCAAGGAGAAAGAGCGACTATTTAGCTTCATTATGCTTACAATTAGCAGGTGCACTAGTCTTGTCTGACTTTGGGGGGAAGAGGGTATCCAGTTCCAGTTTTGCAGAGCAGTGAGACCCAGCCTCCTCCGCTCTTGAGCATCACATAAATTCATACAAAATCATCAGCCTTTATACAAATTAATAGCACGGCTGTACCAGTACAGCTAGAGCTGGACTACACCCATAACATAGTTACATTTATACCAGCTGAATGTTCTAAATGTATATGCAAAATGACAACTTATTTCTGCATGGGAGAAGGAATAACCTGTACCAGTACAGACGCCCTTATGCCTGTAGAACAGCATTCATACCAGGAGTCACACCAGCTGGACTTCTAATGGCTATACAGCAATTATTACATTAAAGAAATCATACTCCTTGCAGTCATAATTATACTGGTACAAAATCTACATGCAGACCAGGTCTTAAATCAATTTAGAGAATCTACACAGGGGATTGCTCCAGTTTAATTACATGTCCATTCAAATCAATTTGTTTAAATCAAGACTTAAGACCTGAAACCATTTTGCATATGGACTGTGCTTCTGTTGCATGCATGCACAATGACCTTGTAAATTAAGTCTCTGACTTTGACAGCTGACTCATACGAGCTACTATAATATGAATAATAAGTAAAAAGTAGTAGGGTACATGCTTCTACTTTTGTCGTTTGAAGAAACCAGAACAATTCTTAGCAACTCCGGATAATGCTGTGGCAAACTGATATTAACAGTTAAGGGTGTTGTTGCATCACACTGGCCAGTGGAAAATACCAGTCTTGGCCGTCTTAGAAATTTAACTCCATTTCAGTCATTCGTGTTTTGCCACTGCTATTGCTAAATGTGCAAAGTCTCTAGTGTACACACAAAGAAAAGTGCAATAAGTTGTAATGTGCCTCAGCAAAATTTGCCTAGTTTTCAAACAGAAGCAGACAGCACAGTCTATTTTGCATTTTACAGAGTTTTCATCCTGCCTGTATTAGGGGCTGCACGTGGCTATCCATGTCCAGAGTCAGATAGCAAATCTTCTGTATCTGTTATGTAGGGCCCCAGTACCAATTTTAAGCATGAGAAGCATTCACACACACATAAGAAGCACACACCCATGCAGAAGGCTTATAAAAGAAAGAGACAGAAGAGACAATAGCAGGAAGCTTGAAAATCTTGGAATTGTATTTGCCCAATATATTTTCTTTTTCTGTATTTATCTATACATTCTTCCTTAATTCCTCTATTATTTAGTATTCTTCCAAAACCTGAAATAACAGAGACAGCACACAAGTCCTTCATCTGCAGAGTTCTCACTCAAACATACTCACTCAAAAGACAACTCATTCATCATCATTTATCTGTACCACTGAGCGCCCAGCAGCAAAAGTTCCAAAACCTAGCAACATGAAAGAAAATCCCTAAGAAAGAACTTTTGAAGAGGGATCAGACAATTCAGTATCACAGTAGGTGATACAGTGGCCACTACAAGTCAGAATAAAGGCAGAAAGCTATGCAAACAAGAAAATTAATAATGAAAGATCTGCTTTCCACTGTTTTCCCTGTTAGCAGGGCCAAATCAGCTAGGGATGCAAAATTTTACTCCAGTAGTTAAATAATTACAATACCTAGCCTGGACACAGTTCTGCTAATATAAATACACATTTTATCAGGATTTTCTTTCATCTTCTTATGGAACAAAACTATGCTAAGCATTGTTCTGTTTGTGTAACAGCATCCACTGGAGAATTGTTGCCACTTTTTAACAATACCAGTGTGTTTTGTGCATAGACATGGTTTTAGGATCTTCTTTAAACATAACTGAAATGACAACAGCTTTTTCTGTAATTTGAATTAATTAACTGTATGAAATATTTTGAGCTCTCACTTGATTAAAAAGTTGTTTTTATGACATAATTGTTTGTTTCCTACTTGCTTAGCACAGACTCTTTTTTAGTTTAGTAGAGTGACTAAACTAAGCTAACTAGACTCTTTAGTTTAGTATTGCGAAATGAAGGATGGTCCACCCCAAAAACAAACAGTCTGAGATGCTGTCTAAATTGCCCCCTATCAGCCATGCCAGCAAGAGAAACATAAAAGGTGATCCTCATTCGCACAGCCATGCTGACAGAGGTGTATGTTTATATCAGGAAAAGCATAGCTTTAGCAGTATTGCCTGCTTTGTTGGTGAGAGATGATTTTACTAGTTCCAGCCTTTCCCAGTTAGCACTGCTTCTGTCAAATCTTTGTCAGCAATGCCAAAAGCTATGCCTGAAAGAGCTACTTAGCTCTTTCAGCCATTTTCAACACCAAATCAAGACATCACAGCACTGCTAATGTTAGTGCACCACTGCTAACACTGACAAGGGTGCCCTGGAAACATTTGTGATGGAAACAGCACTAGTGATCTTTGACCAGAGTTTTTCCAGTATCACCCATGGTGGGGAAAATGTCTCATACTATTACTCGTATCAGTAAGACGAGAACAGTGCAAGAAAAATGGCATAGAAAGTGCTGAGGCACAGATAGAGGTCTTAAAATCTTGCCTACATGAAGTTTTTTTTGTTTTTTTTTTTTTTTAAGACAAAAGTCCCTTTTGGCCCATCAGCACCTGTGGTAGCACGTGGGGGTGCACCACAGAGAAAAGTCCTGTTCCACCAGTCTCACATTCAGTTACACTAGTTGTGCATTTTGGGCCTGATGCTCCAGTACCTCATACAGCCTTTTATACTATGATAAAGCGATGGCAAACTGCTGCCAGGAGAACCTGACACCAATTTGAATGGTCTGTACAAAGGGCAATAAGTCAGCAAAAAACTGACTGTATCCAGGCAGTCCCTAAGCTTCCCAAAGTTCTGCCACAGGCACCCAAAACCAACTATTTTAACTGCGCTGCTACTATATATCTGCATTATACCTGCATGGAGTATTCCCATGCCAGATGAATATAAGGGGCATTTATACAAATTTAACCGCATCCCCACTAACAGACCAGTAAGTATATGGCATAATCTATTTCAGTCTTTAAAAAAAAAAAGTCAGATTTTTACTGCACTGACCATAGGCTCTGCCTAACAAAGCTTGACAAACCAAACACTAGCAATTTCAGATGTTACCAAAGCTCTCTTCCTTTGCTGCTCCTCTGCTGAACGTCAGAGGTTCTGGTAGTAGAGCTGATGAAGGGAGCACGCTTCCATGCTCCGGCATCCCATCTTGCTGCTTAAATCACAGGGCAAAGTATGGCAGCCAAGGGCCTGGGCATGCATTCACTTCAGCCAACTTGGCTACAGGGCATGGTAAGCACTGACAGAGGACTGGGGCAGAAAGCTGGAGGACAGTTGCGTCTTAAACTGAGGGAGCTGCTAATTTCCCCACCTCCAAGGCCTCCGGTTCAGTGGGAACAGACGAGACCTGCAGCAGGCCTCAAAAGCTTCTGTCTGTACCGCTTCACCCGTCCACACTGGTTCGGAGACAGCGTGGCTGTGGGACAGCTGAAACAGAACAATCAGTGTTTAAACTACTGCAATGGCAGCCTTTTGGGACCCCCAAATTAAAGAAGATACACCAGGTACTTTAATTTAAAACAGTACAGACTGTATGCTACAACACAAATACATCAATATGGATACGGAATCTTACTTCCTTAATGTGGTTTAATACAACCACTTCTAACACAACTGGTTGCTCCTCAGTCTAGTCAAGTGCAGGTACTTCATCACGGTGCAAGTTCAGTGCCAGGCTATCCAAAGTCTGGTCCATACCAGGCATTCAACCAACACTACCACTGCAACAACTGAACTGGCATTTATTTTCATCAAATACAGACAGAACAGGTCAGCTGGGAAAACTGAAGAAGTGCCTTTGATTTGAGGGCCAGGAAAGAAACAAGTTGTTGACGGCGTAAAATTCATGACTACAGATTCTGATTTTTATAGTACTCAAACAGTGCTCTTCACCTGAACTAAGAGGCCCAATCACACAGTAACTCAGTAGGAATTTTACAGGAATAGTGCTGGAAGTAAAGGCCTGCAGTACTAGGCAGAAAGTCAATGGAAGAGCTAGGGGCTGTTTTTTGTGGTATACCATTATCACTCAAGTGGGATGTGGGCCTTCAGCTGATTGCCAGCATGCTGTTGGGATGACTTTCCAGTATGTGTCAAGAGCAAAAAAAAGGTATCACAGACTTTCCCAGCTCTGCTGATTTAAGATAGACAGCACTTCATCTGACTTGCTCTTTTGCAATAAGACGGCCATAACTCACATACTTCACATTTAATATGCTGCAAAGTCATCTGCCTTCCAAGCACAAGAGCTTGTTCTGCTCAATGTCACTGCCGTTAGGCCAAATTTAAACTCAATATTGCAGGACAACTATTACATTGCTATTAATAATAAATAGTCATGATAATATTTTACCTTAACAGAACATCTCATCCCAGAGGATCCTAAACTACTTACAAACTCTGGACCAAATTCTAGCCCCTGCTACAACCCTGTAGCCTCTTAATGGTTTGCACGGGTGCAAGAGAAGGCACACATTAATTATAGATTACATCAGATGCATGAACCACTTCCCTGCAGCTCCCTCCCACTTCACAGGCAGATCCAGTGTTGCCAGTGCTTTAACAAGGGATTCTCACAAACATCTTCCTCACAACAGGCCTGTATCACAAGTCTATGTGATGTCAGTGCTTCCTGATAAGATGTGGGAAGGTAAGGATCTCAGCAGCACAATTTTTTGTGTTCCTCCCTAAATAAAGATGTTCTCTTGTGACCACAATCAAGTGTAGAAGAAGCACCAGTTGGCAAACAAATTTAAGTGTTCCTTAGGAGAAAGAAACTCTGAAGAGCTAGGAAAGTCATATTCTATCTGTATAGTCCCCAAGCAGAATGGACTCCTACCATGTGCTGCTACATTATAAACTTTTAAAAATAATACTACTATGTAGACATGGTTGTGAATATGTACTGTGAATATTCAGTGTACAGCTCAATGTTTACTGTCTATTACTTGAGAGAGTAAGTGAAGACACTGTAAACAGAGCTGAAGTAAACATCTCCAGAGACGTGTTTTAAAAACATCTGGCACTTGATTTTGCCCAAAAGCAAAATGTTTGCTCCCCAGAAACATTTATGTGAACTTCATGAACAAGTTCTCTTTAGTTGACTTGACTAAAGCACCGACAGAACCAGAAACACGGAAATGGCTGCAACTTTCCCTTCAACTTAGAGATGAAATATCATCAAGGTTTTCTCAGCATCACCTGCTGTAAATTACTTCACGTTATGTGGCAGCTACTTAGTCACACAGGGCAACAGTTTCAGTCAGAATCTGAAGAATGTCAAATTTAATTGAACTTAGGGAGAAATTATATAGTGAAAATTCATGTTTTGACCATTTTGAACTAGGTGGAGGGTCATATTATGCTGTCTGTACTAGTAATTCTTCTGATGCTAAAGACGAATAAGAATTCTGGGGACATATTTTGTCTCTGCATGCAAACGTGTCCCCTGCTGCTGCTGAGGCTTGGGATACAATTATATTGCTGATGTGGGTGGACAGTGGAAAAGCAGACCACCACTTCCAGCAAGCATACCAAACTTCTCAGCTCAGTGAAAAGAGAAGACACTCATATTCAACACCATATCTGTTTTCTGTGCTCACCCAAATATTCTGCCACTGATTTTTCTCAACCACCAATCAGCAAGTCAGTTGGGATATTAGTTTTGTATTATCCAAGCATCCAGCAGCCACAACTACAGCAGCAATAAACAAAAGCAGCAATAAACAAAAGAACTCCTAAGCAAGCTGGATAGACCAGAGGTGGGAAAGAGAAAGAGCTGATCAGCCCTATTTTGTAAATGCAAATAGGGAATTGGATTCCTTTCACACAGAAAGTGACAGAGACCATCAATGCATTTCAGAGACATCTCTAAACAGCTATGGGTTTCATTACTGCTTTTGGTCATTGCCAAAGCCAACCTGGTTTCAAATTCTCCCTTGAACTTGGTCTGTTCCAGATGTTTGCCCAAGATCAGTCTAGCTCATAAGAACTGTTGCACTGAGTCTGATACAACTCAGAACTGTATTTCTAACAGAGACAAGTAACAGATGCTTAGAGGAAAAGTTAACAGGGTAAGTTTAAAGCCATATTTCTCACATTTTCTCCCTCCCAGCTTCCAGGAAGCTACAGTTTGGGGACTTTACAAGCTAAAGATGGTATTCACACACTTGTGTTTTAATAGCTGCTGATGGGCCATTGTGTGAAAAAATATGTTTAAAAAAGCAATACATCTACATGTTGGACATACTAGTGAAAACAAAGCAACTGAATTTTCCCTACTGCAGTGTCTGAGTTAAACACAGCTGCAAGGACACCTGTTTCACCCCATCTCTGCATCCACAGTCTGCATCAGAAATAGGCCAGAGTGCATAAAGTGCTGCAAATTCACTGCGTAAACACAGCTCTGGACAGGAGATGGAAATGCTGCCAACTGCTTCCTTGTGTTTTTACTTTTTGAGAATGAAATATTCCCAAACGAAAACAAAATATTTGGCAACAAACCAATTTTAAATATAATACAGGTAAGAAAAAAGTTTGGCCCTGACTCTTCCCAGGTCAGATATATCTCTCTTGATATGGAAACCAGACCAGAGTTTACTAATGAATGACCTACGTCTTTCTCAACCTTTCCTGCTGCAATGCAGCATAACACCATTTTTAGTCCTCCTGAAGACTCATTTTATGAATAAAACCCCTAGTATCACTGTCCATGTCCTACCACTAGATGCCATACAGTGCTTCTTGTATGAAACCTAAAGAGAAAACAAACAAACCAAAAGGAAAAGTTAAAAAAAAAAGTTAAGACCCACATCCTTTCCTTATCACAGAAACTGATGATTTTCCAGCTTCTGCTTTCCTCAACCTACACAACACTGCCAGAGCTTACCAGAGGATTCTGAAACCCCTGCTTAATGATTGTGATTACACTCCTCCCCTCAAAACAGAAAATCTAGTGACTGAAACAAAATAATCACTCCCTGGCACACCAGTCCCCAAGCCATGAGGCACCAGAAGGACTAGGAGAAGCTGACAGCTCTGAGGTTTTCTTCTTAAAAGTCTGGGAACTGCTGCTCTAGTGTCTTGTTTGCATTTGTTCGAGTGCGCAAGAACTTTTATTTTTATAGATCTAATGCTTGAACTCAAAAAATCAAACAGTAAAAATTTAAATCTGAAATAACTGGGGAAAAGAGTTGTTTACAGTCCAAAAGATATTCACGTAAATAACGATCTTTTAAATAATATTCTTTAAAAAAATCATCACATATTGCATGTTAGTACCTTATCATGTGTTTAATCCCTATTTAATGATCATTCCATGTGTTTTCTTACATATTTTACTACAACTGCAACATATTAATACCTTAACATTGGGGAATGGGAGGAAAACAAATTAACTAGGGGTAAAAGCAAACTGAGAATGGTACAGCACCAATCAGTACGGAGAGAACACCTTTTTTTTTAGTCTGTTGCTAGCAAATTGCATCAGCAAGTTAGGAGTAACATATCAGCTAAATCAATTTGTTAGCATCATTCATAAATTCAGCACAGGTTCAGGAAATAGGTTTTTTTCCTTATCCACAAATATTCGGAGAGGGACAAATCACGATATTACTTTAAGTCCTTCAAAAATCACATCAATTGTGTTTCTTTTTTATTTCAGAAGTCTTGTTCTTGCAAGAGATGCCTAGCGTCTGCCTGAAATCTCACAGGATTCTACCTCCAAGAGCAGAAACGAGCTGGGGCACTTACAAGAGCAGCACCTGCAGGAAGACGTATCATATGAAAGAAAAATAACTAAATACTGAAAGTCAGCAGAACTTTCACAGCTGTCACCACACAAATTCATATGTGTCAAATGTGAAACCCAATAACCCTGATACTGTCTTTTAACTCCCTGATAATTTACATTTTATGGGATACGTATTTCTGCATTACAAACAAATCTATTTACACACCACTTTGGCAAGAGGCAACCTTCTGGTATAAATGTTGTATCTTGAGAAAAAGTCAAAAGTATATATAAAAAAGGAGCAAAGTCTCTCAACTCGAGGACAAATGTTTCCAGATACAGGAATCAGCACTGCGCAGGGCTTCCAGACAGATGCCTACATTACACCTAGGTCATTAATACAGAACTTTAGGGTTTTTTAGGTTCTCCTTTAATTGTCCTTCTAAAGACTGAAAACTCTAACTGACACTACGGGTGTGAGGACGGTAACTAAATCTAATGAGTGCTCTAGTAGGGATGTAACACTACTACATGCCAGACACATTTGGGAGGCTGTAAACAGTGATAACAATCAGCCTACATAACTGCAGCCTCAGAGCCAAACTGACCACTCCTGGACTTCACCTAAACCTCTCTGAAGTCAGCTACAAAGGTGACTCACTACACTGTCCCCTCCCTTTCACATTTTCCCACTTACAGCGGTAGGGCCAAATTAAGATCTCCCTTACACTCACACAGACCTGGAGGGTACTCCCACTAAAATCCATCAGAAAACAAATGTTTAAATACCAGACATCATGAAGTTGAAAGAGCAAAGCCTAGGTATATGCTCACAGCAGTGAAAGCAGAATATGGCCCAGTTTTTCCACATTAAAACCACAGAATCTTTGCAACTACCTTTGCCTACTTTTTTAATCCTTTCCTTTCCTTCATATGTGATGCTAATTAAGCCTCCTGCGTAAAATACTTCCTCTTCTGTCACGGTTTCCTGCCTCCGGCTCTGGTTTGCATCTGGTGACCCTGTGGCCTATTCCAGTCGTGTCGGAAAGGTAGAGCGAGTAAGACCCCAGCCTCCTGCGCACACAAACTCCCGGGCACGTATTTTCTCCAGCGAGAGAGTGATGAGCAATTCCCCCGCTCCAGCGTTAGGCACATGAGAAAACCGCTGGGCAAATGCACTCAGGGTTATTTTCTCCCTTTTTTAACATGAAACAGATGGCATCTGTCCCCTTCGCCCAGGTCCTCCCCTACCGTTTGGGCTAAATGTCAAGCCTGGTGCTGGCGATGCTGAGTGAGCATCCAAGAGCGGCAGCGGCGGCGGCAGGGGAGAAGCCCCGATGGGACAGGAGAGGGACAGGAGAGCAGGATTACACACCGGGCTGCCGCAGAGCCATTCATCTCTGCATCAGGCACCCGCAAGCCTGAAGGGCTCTGAACACCTCTTGGGGAAAAAAAAAAAAAAAGAGGAAAAAATAGGCACACACAAGACAGATGGGGGAAAAAATCGCCACCTCCGAGGTGGGGAGGGAGCCTGGCACAAAGGAGCCGCAGGCACCCAAACCTCAGCCTGCGACAGCTCCGGCAAGCCCGAACCCTGCCTTCAAATCAATGATCCATCAATGAAAATAAATAAATAAATAAATAAATAAATAAATCGCAGCAGAGCCCGGCTCTGCCTCCGAGGTGGGTTTCCCCGCTGCCATCCCCGCGGCGCGCAAAAAGCCGGCGCCGCGGCGCCTCCCCGCACCGGGCCCCACTCACCCAGCGTCTTGACGGCGACCTGGCGGGTGAGCGGCGGCGGCAAGTTGATGCAGACCAAGTCCACGTCCTGGTGCAGCAGCACCTCGTCGATGCGGCTGGTGTAGAAGGGGACGCTCATCTCCTTGGCCAGCTCCTCCGCCTCCTCGGGCGTGCGGCCCCACAGCGCTTTCACGGCGAAGCCCTCGGCCTTCAGCAGCGGCACGATGACCCGCGCCGTCAGCCCGGTGCCGAACACCCCCACGCCGGGCAGCATGGCGGCGGCGGGGGGCGTCGCGGCCGCTACCCGCCTGCGTCCCGCCCTGCCTCCCTCAGCGCCGGCCGCCGCGGGAGGCGGCTGCGGCGCCGGCGGGAGGGGCGCGCAGCCCCCGGGCGCTGCCGCCGGCCGCCCCCCGCCTCAGCAGCGCCGCGGCCCGCCGCTGCCCGGCCACGGGCGCCCCATCACGCCCGCCGCCGCCGGGAGCCGCGCCCTGGCGGTAGCGGCCAACAAGTGGGGGGCGGCAGGGCGGCGGCGCGGAGCTCGGTCCTCCCGCTCCGCCGTGTCGCCACCCGGCAGCCCGCTCCCGGCGGCGGGGGAGGGGTTTCGCTGTCACCGGCTCCCGGTTCCTGCAACGCCCTCGCCAGCTCGCGCCGCGCCATTGGCCGCCGCCCGCCCGGCCTCGGCGGCCGTTGGGGGGCGCCCCCCGCCCCGCCCAACCCGCCCGCGCCGCCGGCGCCGCGCGGCGGCCTGGCGGCGCCCTCGGCGCCACCTGCGCTGTGCCGCGCCGCCCCGGCCTGGCGCCGCCGCCGCGGGGCCGAGGGCGGCTCGCCCGGTGTCGCGGCGGGTGCCCTCGCCGCCAGGTTTTCCCCGATGGACGGTCATAAAAGTGCGGCGCGTGCTGGGATGTCGCGGCGATAAGTGCCCGCGAAACGCTTGGCATAACAGCGCCGACGAAACGCCGGCGGAGCGGTGCTCCGGAGCTTGTATAAGCTTGTCGTAGTCGAGTGTGCCCCGTCCGATTTCTCTAGCAGAAGTTCTTCACGCGTTTTATTTCTTAAAATAAGAGAAGAGCTGGCTTGGGCTGGGGCAGGTGTTCGTAGCGCTGGAGCTCCTGCAGGGCCCCTGGCCGAGGAGCTGGGCCCTGGGCGGCCCTGGCAGCTGCCTGTCACGTAGCCTCCATGGGGAGGGGGCATTTGTTTGCTTCTCTTGCCAACGTCTTGCCTCTCCACTTGTGTTTTGGAAATTTATTTGTATTGGAAGGGCTGAGTAGTGAAATCTGAGATTACGGAAGAGGAAACCCTTTGGCACCACCAAGTCACCTGCATCAGGTCCTCGTCTTCCCGTTCACTGTGTATTATGTCCCATATTTGCCCCTTGCCTGACTGAAAGATAGGTCTCTTCAAAGGTTTCTGCTTCTCTTCAAAGGTTTCTACTGAACCAAATTCAATCTGGGTGCATACGACCACAGATGTCCTTTGGCCCTGCCATTTGTCAACACTGCACAGCTTTCTGCAGAGCCATTTTTTAGAGAGATAAACCCCTGCTCTGACTCTGTACTCAGGTGAAGTTGATCTGAATGCAGAGAACTCCATGAGTACCACATAGTTACATTGGTGTCTGTCTTAAAAAAAACAGTTATGAAGCTTTCTGATTCCAATTAAAGGGTAAGAGTAAAGATTTTGGTTTTCTACATGCTGTCTTTTCTACCAGTTTCTTGGAGGGAGGAAGAGAAGGGAAGGAGAAGAGAAATTAAAAACCTTTCCTATGTTCGATTCCTGGAAATGCACCAGGCACAATTTTGCAAACGTAACTCATTGGTGTTTGAAAATTAAAGTCAGAACTAGAAGCTAGCACTCTTTTCCCATATTCTATAAAGACGTGGGGGTTTTTCCTGCCACTACTTTGCAGCATACACTTCTTTATTACAAAAAGAATAGATACTCAAAGGATCACCACAAGTTAAACATGTTTTGCTTCCCATGCACTATTAGCACTGAGCCAAAGGAGATGGATACTCTTTGGCTTCTGACAACTGAAACATGATCTAGATCCATTTGTCAAATAACCACAGCAGTATTACCTTTCTGTAAAATACCAAGATTGCAATGGGGCTCTCCATCATACATTCGAAGCTATTTTCAGGTGATGCTCCCAGTATGGGTAATTTGGAATATCTTTCTTCTCTTATTTGCTCCTCTGCAAATAATAATAAACCCCAAGAAAGTAGCCAAGTTATAGGGACAGAATAACCATGTGAAAGCTGAATAGAAATAGACACCAAATAGTTATTTATTAGTTATATAGTTTGTATTATTTTAGTAGGGACAATATACTTTATGAAGATACATATAAGTTCACTGTTTTGAGAAATTTTCAATTAGGCATACAAAATGGGAACTAAAAACTAAGGAGTGAAATTATTACCCCTGCTAAGGGGGTAATGGACCTTGCTAAGTCCATTGTTTTAATAGACAGGGGGGTTTTTTGCTCACTTTAGTTTTTTAAATATATTTGTCTTTTTTTTTCCCAGTCATGTTTACATACTTTTGCAGAGGTCAGCAGAGTGAACGGCACCTAGCTCTGAGCGCTTCAGTTAGCCTAGTCAACATCCGAACACCTTACAATGCCAAACCTGAACTGCTGCAGCTGCACTGGCACTGCGTTCGCCCTTGTTTTGGAGGGGCTTTGGTGGGCTTGCTCCTTAGAGGCGTAAGGGGAGATTCTTTCTCAATTAATCGTGTGAAATAGGGCCACCGTGCTGTGCTTGCCCAGCCCTGTGAGCACCCGGATGGCTTGAGGGAAGACAGTGAAGGGCAACCAGCCTTTGAGTAATTTCCACCGGGGCGTCACCGCAATGTAGGCAACTGCAAACGTGTGAAAACAGAATCTGTGCTCAAATCCACGGCACTAACCCTGCCAGTCACTTCTAACTTTAAATACTATCAAATCTGGGCAAGATTTTTTGTGCCAAGCAAGAAAGGTTAAGGCAGCACCCAAGTGCTTTGCTTTGAAAACATGTCTAATCAGGACTGTGGTTCCCTGGGCTATGTGTATTCGAAGAGCTATGAAGCCGTTGGTGTTCTGTATATTATATCTTTCCATTTCTAAATCTGTCAGTCTTGTCAAGAGAGCAGGCATTTTGTTCTTACAGTTGCTGAAGCCTCTTTCAAGGAAGGCACACCCATATTTTTTTCTCACAGAGACAATATTTTTGTTCTTTCTTGATATTTTCCTTAACCTGAAATAAATTATTAACATAAAACATGAAGCTGCACTACAAAAAAACCATGAAGGGCTCATATGTCCTTTTTCTGTTTCTAAATTCTGTAAATGAAAGCAACCATCAGGCAACTAATAAAAGTGTTACATCTCAATTTTATTCCTATTACATATTTCAATTGAGTTTGGCAGCTCCAGGTCATTATATTGTACAAAGTAAATAGGTAAATTACCAATTTTGTGTGAGAAATCCTGGTTAACTTAATATCTCTTCTACAGAATTCTGCTACTGCTGTTTACAAAGGTTATTTTAAAACTGTCTTCTCAGTTGAATGTCATATATTTTGCGGTGCTTTCTGTAGAACTATAGTGGTTTCTTCTTTATTAAATTTTGAGAATATAAAAATCAAAATCCTTGAGGTTTTACTTACTATTTATTTTCATTGAACTTTTTTTTATTTTTAGTTGGTTAGTTAGTTGGTTTTGTTATTATTAAACTGTTCAGTTATTAAGTTGAAATAATTCAATATCAAAAGGATATATAAAAGGTATAAAAGAATCAATCAAGCATACATGATGTGCAAATACTTGTTATCAGTTGGGATAAGTAAAACGGAGAAAGTTGGTGGTCTTCCATACAGTTGACACTTAGCAGATAAAAACCATGAATTTACTTTTCAAATATATTGAGGTATTTTCCCACATATTGCATAGGCTTCTCTCTAGAGCCCACATAACAGAAAGATGCAGGCCAGTCCAATAGTGTACCAGGACACTCAAACCATGTCTCTCTTACTTAAAAAAATCTGATCTTTTCAGACTTTTTTAACATTTATGCTGTCAGACTCCACAGCTGGACTTCTCAAACATTTCATGCATCAGTCTGAACAACAATGGAAAGAGCTGAATAATACATAACTTCTGTGAAATCATGAAATGGAACTTACTGTCTATCCAAATACTTCTCAAGTTCCAGGATTTTAAGATGAATTAACTCATTTCCTTTTACATAAATCAGTGTCTTCAAACATGAAGCAGCTGTGAATTTTCATTAACCAGTTAGCTCTGTCTGGATTATAAGGTCTGTGATCACCACCAATGGGCTTCTATAACCTTGAGACTTGAAATTATTTGCGTGAAAATAATAGCGCTTCAGAAACAAGGAAAGTGGTGATTCAGACCTGTCTGGTTCTCCCACTCAGCCTGAGTCATCCACAGCTTTAATATGCAGCATTAGAAAAGATGTGTGAACTGAGCTGCTCAAGTCCCTTTTTACGTCTGATGCCACAGTTTGCAGTTTCTCAGGCTGATGCGACTTTGTTCTATGCAAAGAAACATATATTTCATGTTATTGTCTCTTTGAATGCATTTCCGCTGAGGCAACCCACAAAAGTGTGTTGCTCCGTGATCTAAAGGTGGGAGCTGCTTTAACATTCATAGTATTAAATGTTCCAAAGTGCAATGGAGAGCTCTAGAGAAAGGTAGACCATACACGCTAGCAAAGAGTTCTCAATACTTTCAGCTCTCCTTCATTCAGGTCAATGGGGATTTTGCCCATACCTAGACTCTCTGTGCCTGTTCAGTGCATTTTCAGAATAGATTCATTTTCAGTTTCCGAAGCCATTCCTTAGCAGATATGTATCCCAAGTGTGGATGGGCTATAAGGACACAAGTGAGGCTTCAGGAAATGACACCGCCAACAAGAAACTCGCGAAGGGATTGGTGATTGTTCACTGTTCATTAAGGCACGGAGAAGGAGCAAAATAAGTACAATGTTCCATTCTTAAATAATATGAACATCCTCCAAAAGAAGACAAGTGAAAGACTTCCCACTTTACACGTGGAAAAAGTGAGATTCAGAGAAATCCAGTGCAGCATTGTCTGCTGGGTCTTCATTTTTCAGGTGCTTGAGGACGACTAGGCACCCAAAATGGGGCGCTCAGCTGGTAGACACCGTTTTGGTCCAGCCAACTTTCCTAAGCTCCTATCCGTCTCAGTTCAACAAGGTGCAAAAGCAGTGCTCTATCTGTCAGCAAAGATGAAACAAGGATCCTTTAACGATAGGAGGGAACCGGTGCATAACTCTATGGATGCAACCGTGCACTGTGAGGGTGTAATACCTGCTTACAGCTCTCATCAGTCATTCCCTCCTGTCAGAAATAAAGGATGAACCAGACAGCACACATGCAGGCACTGAAACATCAGATTGTTGCACACTGTACACCTGCAGCTCAAATCCCTAGCATACTTTCAGCAAACAAGACATACCAGACCTAGAGCACACACTCTGTTTATTCAGTCTGCACAGGAAGCACAAGTCCTGTCCAGAATATGTTTGCTTTTCTGTGCCTGTACCTCAACTGTTTTCCTGGCACATCTGGGCTGCTCTGCCTGGGTTCCTCCCAGGCATCCAGAGATCCTGGACAAATGCAACAGACCAGGCAGAAGTATCTAAAGCTTACTAAACTGCCTCAGTAAATCCACGGTTGCTGTAAATACATAAGTAGGCCCATGGAGAACGAGATTCTCATTTTGGTACCTTGCAGAAAACAAAACAAACAAAAAAACCCAACATGGTGAATGAGTCATATAGAAATACTTAATTCTGAAAAATGGTTTTGAGCCTAGGCAGTAGTTTGTGTCATATCACACTTGTTAAGTGCTGTGCAAATAGCTGTAATATGCTACAGAAGTGATTATTATTTTAGCAATAGAACATTCTACATTGCTTGCAGGGTAGCTGAGATGGTACTTTGGGATGAAAATAGTACAGAGTCATCACTTCATTAGTCATGCTGAAGTGTGTGAAAGAGAACACATGTGATTCAAGAATTTTAAGGCTTCCCATACAAAATGTGTTTTGGAAGAGTTCAGTTAGGTAGAAATCCACGTTTTCATAGGAATGTAATGGCAAGAATGCTCTGTATTGTGATCAGACAGTCATCCCCCTGATCACAGCCAGGACTATGTGGTTCAATGAAACAAGCAAGAAGCCTTGGAGGAGACAATTATGGAATAGATTTTCAAGGCAAATGTGTCTATTGCAGGGATTATTTTAAAATGTCAGACATGTTAAATACTGCTGATTTGGACAGCCTGGCAGAATGCTGCAGATCAGTTACATTTCACAACGGAAAACTTGCTGCTGTGTAACAAAAGCTCAGTGATTCAACCAGTGTAGGCCTGAATTTCTTTGTACTTGTTGCAACAAGCCCATATATTGTGTGAGCTGAGAAGATACTGAATCCCAGGAGTATCTGTTTCCTGGGAGCAGATGAACCCAGCTGTTTGCTTCTGAAGAGCACTCTGGTCTCATGCAAAGTTGTGTCCCACTGCTTGTTTTCACATACACACTTTTTTTGATGTTCAGTACAGGAACTTGCACTTGTCCTATGATCTATCATAACTCAGATTTGTTAGTTCCTGGACACACTGAAATGACACCCTTTTCTTTCTCCTCCTAGGCAAATGAAGAGAGATGAACTAGGGTAGCAGTATTTGCTAGATGACCTCCTGAGGTCCTTTCCAAGCTGAATTATGAGATTGAGATCCTAAGCAGGCTCCCTCATTAGTTTCCATTTTGATGTTGAATTTATGGCACATGCGTTTGGAGCTCTGGACTGGTGCTGTGATTATTCTTAATCTGCACAAATAAACACAAATCAAGAAGTCTTTCTTTTTTATGCACTGCAAGAAAAAAGAACTGCTAAGAGAAAAAATGTTAGTTCAGTGAGGTCTATGCCAGTACCATAGCACAAACAAGATTTGTGCAGTTGGCTTTCAGACTTTTGCTTGTCTCTGCGCACCTATTGCTCCCTTAAAATGGTGCTATTGGAGTCTGTAACACTGTTAAATCTCAGGCTGTAGATTTGCCAACTGTACTGATGTGATCATGCTGGAGCCTGTCCTGTGTTACCTGGTGTATGACATCGCTTCATTAAATCAGTAATGGCCAGTCATGTGTTTGTTTACCAAATTCAGTCATAGTTACTTTAATTTGTGTATAGGTATATTTAATCCAGTTCAGCTATGAGGCTACTGGCTTTTTGAAGATTCTCCTTTATCTGAAGTAGTAAAACCCATATTTTTGGAACCAGAGGTTCTTTCTTCAATGGAGGCAGGTATCAGCCCTGTGTAATGTTAGCAGTAAAGAAGGTGAGTGTTGTCTTCATCAGGATGGCAATAGCCTCCTCTGGCGTGAGCAGGGTGGCAGGTCTGTCCTGAAACGCCGCGGCTGCTCAGGGTCCCTGAGCTCCCCATCCTCGTGACAGGAGGAGAAGCTTCTGGGAAGTGCTTCAGAGGATCAGAAACTTGCAGCACTGGTTTCTTAATGGCTTGGAGTTTTATTTTAAATATGTTTGTTATTCCACCGCTGCACTTCTCCACACCAGAAGACTTCTCACCCCTTAATAAAAGTGCTATGTGCTTACCACAGTTGTCATTCAATGTTGTACATAAGTGATATCCCACCTCTGTGGCTTGTTCCCACATAATTCCAAGTTAAACAAAGTAAGATTAAGGGAAATGTGTGCAAATAAACAAGCAGCTGATTTTTTAATTCTTTCCCTTCCAACAGTCAAAACCTTTCTCAGATTTTTCAAAACTGAAGACTTCCTTCTTGAAATTAGACTTAATTGTTTCCCCTTCCTCTTTTGCCTTGCCTGTGTGTGCTGTCAGTCAGAACAGGTCGTGTACGGTTCATGGCATGATCCCTCTTCCCTTTATGTGCTTTAAGGAACACTGTAAGAGTGAACAGTTTCTTGTATCTAGACCTGAGTTATCACCCATGAAGTGAAGAGGGTAGAGCTACTCTTTTATGAAATCTGCAAACTGAGGCAGGGAATAAGGGACCCGTTTTAGTGAGGTTACATTTATTAGTGTTCTTTGAAAGTGTAACAGCTAGAGACTGACTCCCAACTCAGGATAAACAGATAGTTTCCACAGCAGAAATTCCTGTTAATATTTAAGCAAGGCCCAAATCTTCCTGCTGAAATGAAAATGCACTTTTTCAAATAAACTTTATGTAAGAGGGGAATGTTTCTTCAAAACTATTTTAATAGCTCAGGTAACTATATATTGTCAAGCTTTAGATATCAATCATTAGGAATACCCCGATACCTACTACTTTAGGAACCGGTACAGCAACCATGCTTTATCAAATAAACCCTCCTGAAAGGAGTTCATGATTTCTCACTACAGGGAGGGCTGCAGTACTGGGCTTCCAGTTGCCACACATCTTACCTATAATGTGCATGTTAATATTCTAGCTGCATACATGTCTTTCAGCTGTTTAAGGACACCTCACCTTTTACTGTAGGTCAAATGACCAAAGGTGGATGAATAAAGATTACTTTGCAATAGGAGAGTATATTTTTCTGCATATTAATGAGGCTATGTTTTAGGATTCAGTACTTCTAATATTAGAAAAGCACAGCAACAAAGAAAGTAGGGCAGCTTTATTAAGGACATTATGGAATCATGAAGCTAATACTGTACACATCAGGCTGTGTCCCACATACTGTATGTGGGACACCATAAAATGTATGACTGTACTCCCATTGTTCTTAAAAGAAACAAGACAAAGGAGGGTACGGAAGAAAATAACACAATCACAGGGAGCATTCAGTTAAATATGCCTGTCAGATTTTTATGATTGATTTTTATGATGAGATGCATGATTTTTATTATTTACCATGAAAAGCTAGAATGGTTTTAATCTCATTTGCAAACCATTTTATAAATCCAGGTTAGCACATTTACATTCAGTCTTTGGACCCAACTTGATTTGATTCCCCAGAGAAATAGTTTTTAAAAGATTGTGATTGAGCGAGACCAAAGAAAAGTAAAAAATAAGCATGAAGCATTTGCCATGAAATCATGCACATCTTGAAATGAGAGGTGCTTGTGTTTTCTTTTATTTATTTCACACATGAAAAATACAGACGTTTCAGAACACAATCAAGGGAAGGAGAACCTCTGCAATTTGAGTGCTGGAATGTGACATTTTCATCTTTGCACTTTCTTTTATCATTTTGGATATATGAGTAGAAAATCACTGCACCGTTTGTCTGGGACATGAAATGGATGAGAATTAAATTATGACTCATTTTCACGAGAATTAGGGAGGAGGAAATATTAGCTCTTTTCGCACAGCTAAGTCCTGGTAAATGCCATAAGCCTAGATTCAAAATAGTCTCATGTGGATGCAAATCCTGCTCTTCACTGTGTTAGACTCTCTGAATAAGTGTAGATGCAAGGCTTTACAATTCTGCAGCTATTCCTTTCATTTGAGGCAAACAAATCTGCCTTGAAGTTGTTTCCCCACATCAGATTTACAGTATGGTTAACTGGTGGCAAATAAGTTTTAGCAGCCCTAATGTCATCTTCTATTTCCCTTTATCCCCTGGGCACTGCATGTAGTGATATTTGATCTGAATGTTGAAGACTGCCAACATGCTTTTCCTTTATTTTGCAAAAATACAAGGGCAATTACAAACAGTGTCTGAATCTTTCAGAGGCAACAGCTGGGATTACAGAGTTCAGTAACCGACACGCAGGGCAGCACTGCAGCAGAGGGATGGGGCTGCCCTTGGAAACGCGGCAGAGCCTGAATCCTTCCTCCTCCTGAAAGCGGATCCAGCCGCAGGGAGTTGGGCAGTGTGAGTCTGAAACTCTCCCTTCTGTATCCAGGGGAGTCACGCTGCCTTTGGCCAGGGTTGGCTTAGTACCGGGTATGGGCAGGACATGTAACGCTGGAGTGATTCTGCAAGTGAGAAGGAAAGGAGGGAAGGAGCAGACGAACCCAAGTTAAGGAGCACCATTGTAATAACTCACCGTTTGCCCAGGCTGAACCACCACATTCAGGCTGTTTCCCCTTTCATCTCCCGACCTCCCAGGGTACCAGTCTCCAGCTCTAGTCCATTTTTCTCCCTTCAGATTCCCAGTAGGCCCCAGTTGTCTGCATGCCCTAGAAACTGCTCCATTGAAATCGAGGGCTCTCTGGAGCTTTTCTGGTCCAATGCACATGATGGTTTCAGGTATGCATCTCTCAAACATGAGATCTGTGGGGAACATAAATGGGACAAAACAAGGGTAGCTTGATGGGTGTTTGCGGAGGGGAAAGGCCCAGGAGAATGGAGAAGTGCCTAGCATGGCAGAAACGTGGGAGAGAGAAACGTGAGTAAAAGTACCTTTGTGAGGGAGGGCTGGGAATGAACGAGAGTGAGCCGAAAACGTTGCCACCAGTGACACAGTCAGCAGATTGCCTTCCTCCTCTCCTTCATGACCACACGAACGTGTGAATTTGCTACCTTCCGTTGTGCAAAATGAGCATGGTGGAGTGATTTATACTCATGGGTTTTAAACAATCTATTTTAATTGTCACTTAAAAGAGAAAGCAAATGACATTGATTAAAGTTATCTGTTTTGATTCCTCTTTTGCATTTACACTTACTGATTTTCCCAAAGAGCAGTCAATTCCCAGTAGTTGGTAATCATTGAGATTTGTTCTGTTACACCTGAAGTTAGCCTTTTGCTACATTTTGTACTTTATTGTTTTGCTAACTTAGGATGTGCTATGTATACACTCAAATACTTAAATTTTTATTCAGTGCTTAATGTTTACCTTTTATTATATTAGAAAACATATCATTTCATATTTACTAGGTAATTCAATTTTTTTTTCTACATTAAGCTGCCTTTGGATAGAAATTAGGCTATAATAACATACAAAAAGGCAGCATTGTTTTTCATTAAATAAAGTTACCTTAAATGTTTTGGATACAAAAGAAGAAAAATGTGTCGAAACATGTTTTGTATTTAAAGTTAACTGAATTATTAAACAAAGGCAAATGTGGTTCATGAAATAAACTGTTAACCAGTGCTTAGACAGTCTAGAACTAGTAGATCTCAGCCCCTGGTGTCTGCATTTATTCACAGACTGGGAGTAGGAAAAAGAAATTTCCAGCTTTTTTAACCTCTAATTAGTTCCTCATTTAGAATGAACAAGTCACTGACCGAACTAAACCGAAGAAACTGAAATGAAGGAAATATGCTTTCTTCGCTTGCAGTAAAGTCTCCAAGTGAAAAAAGTTTGTTCATCACTTCAACAAACAGTCGTTCCAGGAGTTTACTTACTGACTCTCTGGTTCAGTGGTCTGCCTTTCTTTAAAATGTTGTTAGCAAACATGGTACTCAAATACTGGAACTCAGGTCTTTCCTCTTCCTCACAAGCAAATGCCCTATTTTGTGGGCTGCAAGAGCACAGTCAGCTTAGGAAAGATGCGAATACTCTGTACCGGGTGGGAGGGTTTCACTGGCAGGGAGAGGCTGACAGCTACTGGGAGCCCAAATACAAGAAAAACCTCCTGAAAGGTGGGAGATGAGATTTCACACTCCCTCAGGGCAGATGAGGGGTTTGAATTTGATTATTCTACAACTTGGACTAACGCCTTAACTGCAGAGTTTGTGGATAGGAGGGAAAATACCAATCCCCTCCAGACCTGCTTTGCATGGGCTGAGAAAAAGGCCTGATGAAGCCTCTGCATGCAGAACAGGCTCTGTTGCACCACTCTGTGCACCCTGGTGGGATTTATACACAACACAAGCAGCTCAGCCTTGTCAGAGGTGTATACATTTGGGTGCATGGAGAGCAGCAAAAAGCTGGGAATGAAGAGTGATGGTTCTCAAATCCAGAACACCTTATTTCTTTCAGTGAAAAAAAATATCCAAAGACTGTTTTGTATAGATTCACCGCAATGGTTTTTATTTGCAGCCAAATACAATTAGGGGTGTTTATTACTTGTATTTTCCCCACTCCATCTGTTCTTGCTTTCACGTGTAACCATTTCATTTTGTTTTTAAATTGCAGTGCTTCCACAGATCACCTTCTAATGTCTTACAGACCAGTAGTAGTTCCCAGAACAGAGGTTAAAAAACACTGACCTTGGGGACTCAATCACTGAAAATTTAACTGCAGAGGAAGCTTAGTAGCACAAAAAGCTAAAACTGGATTTTGTGACTGCCAAAAATATTAAACTTAGGCAGTCATTCCTCTCCTAAATCTAGCACAGAGTATTTTCCCATGTCAGCGGATCCCAAAACAGAAACCAGATCTTCTGAGCTCCAGCCCAAAACCTATCCACTGGACTACAATTACTGTATCTGCATTAATTTTGCATCCCCATGTCAGGTGGAAAAAGTACAGTTTTAAAGTCTTAAAAGCCCAGTGAAGCCTTCATTAACACATTAAGAAGCTGCGAAGGCATTCTCATCACTCCTGACTGACTACAGGTTTACTCCTCTTGAATTATATTTGTTACACAGCTGACTTGTGTTGATCTTTTGCAGGAGAGATATTTCTCTTTTTTTTGTAATGCATTCATTAGAAGTGCCCTGTTTCCACCAGGATAAGTACATGATTCATACTATGGGACCTTCTTTTCCATGTAGTTTGGGCTATTGGCTACTTCCCTCTGCTGGAGGGAATCAAGTATTAGTACTGGACAGACAGTATAACCTACTGAGATACCTGGTGAGGTCAAGGAGACTTCTGGAGGTGCCAGTTAGGTTGTATTCAGCACTTGATGCTTCTATATTAAAGCTCAGCATAGGATAAAGTGGGATACGCAACTGAGGGTTTGGAGGAGGTAAAGCAAGATGCTTAATTTCCAGTCTGTTATCACATGAAGATTGAACCCTGCTGCCTCAGGAGAATGTTTTCAGCCTTTGTGCTGTGCTTACTTACTCGATTAAATACAGAAACTGCCTGAATGCTCATAGATCTCAGAAGGAGGAGTAAACTGGATTTTAAATAGTTCTAAAAATACAAGATAGCCTCATTTCCTCTCATATCACAAGACATTGAACATTTCTTTGGACATTTCTCCTCTGTCTTCCTCTAATCCACTTCAGCTGAGTCTGTGCTCTTAATACTATTTATTTCTTTAGGCCAATCCAAGAATGTGCAAATAACGCTACATTAAGCAAATTGTAGTTTGCATGGCAAAACTGTGATCTTGCCAGCTTCTGTGCCTGTAACTGTTCAGTGCTCCAGCAACTGACTTCTGAAAGCCTGGCTCAAGTGGATAAATGTTTTACATTCAGTTCATCTTCAAGATTGGGAGAACTTTGCCATGCCCAAAATACTAGTATTAAAAAAAACTCTTCGGTAGGAGGAGAAGTCACTAAGTAGAGATAATATAGTACAGGCAGTCGTTGCATTTTAATCACGCAAGCCTACTGGGTTGCCTGAGACAAAACAGAATTTAACCAGACAGAATGAATATGTGATCCGATCAATATGTGAAGGAAATTTTTCTGTGCTCTTTACAGAAGACACAAGGGAAGGAGAGAGAGAAGAGAGAGGCAGAATTTGCTACCATAGAAAAGGAAGATGAAGGCATTCAGAAGAAACGTCAAGTAAGACAGAAAAAGTAGGGAGCTTGAAGAAAACTCAAACAAAACCTCACAATCATTGTCTACAAGAAATCCCCCAAAGAGGTGGCATAAAACAGAAAAACAAGCACCAAATGATCAAGCTACTTGGAGAACTGGTGTGGCATTTGCTCACTTTTTGTTATGCAAGAAGCAAAACTCTGAACAATTTTGGGCAGAAACAAAAGTGTTTGGGGCATCTTGTCTCTCTTCAGGAATTCACTGTTGCTTCAGTGTTTCACAAGTAGCTCTTCCAGTTATGAGAAGGGTCATGGAAAAATGCTAAAAGGGTTCTTTTTTGCTTTTTAATTGCTCACTGGAAACTTTTCACACTATTCATCACAGAAGTCCTGTCAAATCTCCCTTCAGACAAAGCTGGACTCCTTGCAGTTCCCCTAGGAAAGAAGAGAGGTCCGTGTTTGCTGCCAGTGAGTCGCACTGCAGGGAATAACTCTGGGCTTGGTCATTTCTCGTCCCTGGAGGCCTTTTCCTCCCCTGGTCTGCAAAGCGGCCTCCCCTGCGGAGCTTCCCCTTGACACCTGCATGCCACCAACAGCAGAAGGGAACCTCGCGCTTGGTGCCCACTCTCCTCCTTGCCCATCCAAACCTAAAATCCAGCTCTTTGCACCCAGGGGACTCCGGAGAGGCAAAGAGGGGCCGGGGGCTTTGCAGAGGTTGCTGGGTTGCAACCACCCACAAGGCTTGTCATGAGCGACCAAGGCACCAGCCAGCACAGGAGGAGGAGAGCAGTCACGGCGGAGGTGCAGGTTGGGAGGCTGGGTGTCTGCCGTTAGTTTGCACGGGCGCTGTGCCAAATCTGCATTTGGGGAGGGTCTTGTTTTTATCCAGGATCATCTTGCCAGGTCGCCCAGCAGACCGAGTGGTGTTCCTGCGCCGTAGCTGCAAGTGAGCAGTATCTGGAGATGCTGGACTCCTCTGCCGGGCGCCAAGAGCCCAGCTGCATGCCAGGCACTGGGTGCGCGCTGTGTTTCCTGTGTGGGGGCTGCGCTGTCGCTGTGCGGTCGCATGAGGGCAGGTCCGATGCTTCCTGGCAGCCCTACCTGCGCTTAGCGTACGAACACCATCTGTGTGACCCATGCACAGTAAATTCACAGCTTTCCAGAAACCTGGGGGGCACCAAGGAGCATGCACGGACATCTTTCTGCCCAGCATCTCCTAGGGAGAAACAGGACAGCCCTCAGCATGGGTCTTCCTCCGCCTGCAGAAAGGCTCGGCCATCCCTGTTGAACAGCCAGGAGCACCCCCTTGGCATGGTCCCCTCCCTGGAGCTCTGCTGGTACGTGGGCTGCGCTCCAACAGGCAGGACGCGGAGCCTGTTTTCAGCCAGGCTAGTAGGAGCTGTGTTGGGCTTTACTTGTCTCAAACTGTTTTTTCATCTATTTGTTATATTTACTGGTGCTTTGCCACTCTGTGGAAATATTTTTTTTAACGTGCCCATAAGGCTGATTGTATTAGAAGCCGCCTAATGACAAATAGGATATTTCATTCCAGCTACTGCCTACTGCTTTTCATCAGCAGGTCCCAAAGCTCTTTATAAAGGAGTCTGGCACCTCTGTCTCCAGTTCATATAGAGGGAAACTGAGGCACAGGCAGGCGGGCAGTCCAAGGTCAGCAGTGAATCCAGGGATAGAAACAATTTCTGCTGGATTCCCGCCCAGTGTTTTATAAACAGGGGCCCCCAGGTTCAGTAATTAGGGGTTTTAAGCCCTTTCACATACATTTTGTGGCTTCACATATGTACTCCCGTTCATCTCCCCAGCTGCAGAAGCCCCGTGTTGTACACCTCATCCTGATATCCACAGCAAAGCAGACCTTCAAGGCTCACCAAGCTACCAGAGCCAGCTGACAGCGATCCACTTCTTTCTAGAACACATGTGATTTCTGATCAAAAGCCAGCAGCTTGGTTGGCAGGAAAAGACTGAAAAATATCATTGCAATTATTGTGGAGAAACTTGACGCTATAACATTATCAGCAATTTTGTAGAATGAAACATAAAAGTGCAAAAAGACTAAGCAATGCTTTGCAAGCCATATGCTTCCTCAGGGAATGCTGGACAATTTTTAATACACTGGTTGGATAGGCAAATTCCTGTGATTTTAGTTCGTGGTATGAAATGGCAGAAACTGCTGGACTGACATCTAGGGAAAAAAGGAAAAGACAAGGCATTTCAATTTGGATATCAGAACCACAGCAGGTCTAATACTGCTGGGTTGATGCAGACCAAACTCTTTAATGGCAATCTGCCTGTGTTAGGGTTGCAGAATATAAGTCAAATTCAGAAGCAGGAGAATGAGATCAATATAGAGCAGAGTACCAATTAACATCCCCAGTTTTCAAGAACATCCTTCATTTGTCCTCTAAAATTTCCTTTTTCGCTCTTACAGCTCAGTCATTGCCAGCACTGATATTTCCCTATAAGTTAAGAAGCAGGTTGCAAGTATAAGGAGCCACAACATATACGTTAGAATTCTGTGTTAATTCTACATAGAAAAACAACTTTTAAATTTAAATACATATGGTTTCTTGCATTTAGATCAGAGATTTACTTGAGGAACAGATGTGATTTGTTAAGTAAATGCTTTTTTTTATATTCCTTACAGATATATTTGCTTAAAATATAGTACATATTCTTGTATATATAATATGGTCATGTTAGGAAAAATAAGAACTGCAGTGAAGATAGAAACTTCAAATGCTTAGATCAGCATCTTGCACTGAGAGCCAGCTCCAGCATCTCTTTGTTCCCTTTTCCCAAGTGCCCCTGGCAAATGTTTAAAATAGCAAAGCCTCAGCCTGGATGTGGAATTTCATGATTTTATTTGGCTACCTCACACCTCTCATACTGTTTGGCTGCTTGCTTTTCCAAGGGAGGTCTTCACTGCCGAGCTGAAGCCAGGGCTGCGGCCTTTGCCCGGAGCAGCAAGCTGGCGGGTCGCGCCGGCGCTGTCCCCCTGGGTGAGCCCCGAGATCTTTGTGAGCCAAACCAGGCGGGGAGGCTTCTCCCGCTGCCCTGTGGGGGAAATAGCCTCTCCTTTTGGGCACGAGGCAACGCAAGGCGAGGGATGTTAGAGGAATAGGCTGTGCCCAAGCAATGCTTCCTCTGCAAATAGGGCAGGGTACTAGCCCCAAGGCTGAAAGTACCTCCAGAGTCAGGGGAGGCTGTACAGATAGCAACAGGGCTGGGAAAATACCCTGCTCAGGTCCTGTTTGCTCTGGAGTGAAGACATACCCTCAGTATATATAAAGCAGATAGTAGGTATCCATTCTGGAGTTCCTTGCGTGTGGATTTTATCCCATGTTCTTTCACCTCCCTCCCTTCCTTCTTTAAAAAATCTTCTTCATTTTCCCTCCCTACGAGAAAAATTGGAGAAACATGTCAAAGCAAACAAGTGGAAATATTAATGACTTGCCTGCAAGCAGTGCAGGAAGCGCAGCTGCACGGTGAACCAGCGCCTCATGCTTGCGGTCGCTGAGGTCCACTTGCCATTTCGTCACAGGGCAAGTCTCTGTCGGCAGCCATCCCCACCAGCCCGGAGGATGTGACACAGCCAGCCCGCGTGTTGAGCAAGCCATCAGCCCCTTCCTACCTCTGCACAATGCTCCCCTGCCTCGCAGGGCTGCTGGAAGACTGCGTTTTGCAAAGGGCTGGGTTGTGCTTCCATCTCCAGTAACAGAGCACTTTGGAGGAGCAAAGTGCGACTCCCCTAAATTGCCCAGGTGTTCCCAGCGACTGCAGGATGAACAAGGAAGAATGGCTGGTAACACTCAGCAACCTGGTTCCTGCCACAAGCAGTGCGATACGTTCACGTTGTTTGAGGACAGGGCGTTTTATGGCTTTTACACAGCCTACCAAACCAGTGTTGCCTCAGCAGTGGCCTGCTCCAAGCAGCTCTCTTCCCCTAGACCTCCTCGCACGAGACCATTGCTCAGATGAACGCTGGCAGAAGCAATGCACTCCCGGGCACTGTTTTGCCAGGGTAAGTTGGGGACATCCCAGTCATGGACTGGTCATGCAACAGCGGGCCTCAGGAAGGTAGCTACACTAATTGCTCTGTATTAATTTAATTAATTTTAATGAATTGCTCTGGTGACAGCAGCCATATCTCCTCTCCGTGAGGGGGCTGAATCCACTGTATTGGTTCTGAATAGGGGCAAAAAAACACATCCTCCCAAACGCGAGTGGCAGAGGCGCAGCGTGCAGCCTGCGAGAATTGCGCTTGGGCAAAGCTCTGCATCTGATGTCTCCTCCTCACCCATCGGCTCCCTGCCCTGCGCCCAGCTGGAGGTCTGGCCATAAGCAGTCCTGCACCCTCCAGCGTTTTGGTTGGAGCGGCTATTACACCGAGCCTCCACTCTCAGCGGGAGGAAGGAAGGAGCCTTGACCCAACACCTACCTCCAGCCAGCCTGACAAAACTGGTCTCTGCAGCACTCGATGAACTTACCTGTGCCATGGAGTCCAGGAGGGCGAGAATTAGCTTGGATTTGGGGGGGGGGGGGTGTTCTGAATTTGTTTTTTCAGCTGCAATGGGTGATATTTTTCGGGTTACTGGGCACAGTGCAGACCTGAATGGTGCATAAGCAAGCTGCTCTTTATACAGGGATGCAGAGTTATCTGAGCATGTGCAGTGTGCAAAATGCAATGATTAATAAAACGAGGATGGTTCAGAAAGTGAACTCTGGGCGACACTAGAGTTAGTGCTGCAGCAAGTCACGTGCTACTTTGAAAATCAAGTTTCGTGTAGCTCCTGGATTAGTTACATGGGTGCATACCAGAGCAGCCTGGCTTATGGAAAGCTGCCTGTCAAATATAACTCATGGGAACATGCACCACAGCTTCATTAGAAAAGGTGCTATTTACTTGGCAAGGCTCTGGCTGTGCAAAATCTTACGTACACGTATAGTCCTACCTACATAGCTGAGCCAATCACAGTCACCAAACTACATGTATAAGAGACTATGTAAGAAATGCATAGATATTCAAAGAGCACAAGACTGATTTTTCTGCAAGCTGTCTGTTTTCTGCTTCTTTGGGAAAGAGGCCTGTCTAAACAAATAAGTGCAATAAGTAAAATAAAATGGGGGTGAGGGGGAAGAGTGGGGAGAGGGGAGTTACCGTCTCCATTTCCAAATTCAGCCTGTGCGGTCCCTCAGCCAGATTCCACTTTGTTTCATGTGGTTACTGTCTGGGATCCGGCATGGACCCAGTAGCAATGTATTTATAGCAATTCATCTAGAAAGCTAAAATTTGATCAAACCTAGTAAGAGCAAGCTTACTGGTATGTATTTTTCATTCACTGCATGACCTGAACAAAGTCACCTTTGCTTTTTTCCCCCACATCATCTTTTGTCTAAGTTTATAGCTTGTTGCAGTGGTTCCACCCATCATATCATTTTCTGTTTCTGAAGAAAGAAATTGTATTTGATTTTGTTGCCTGAATTTCATTTCTCCTCAGATACAGTGTGCTGGAGCTTGTGCACTTTGTTGTAGGTTTATATGAAAAAGGCTTTTAAGATGAGCAACAGTGAGGGACCAGGATCTCCATCCTGAGCCATCTTTCCAGAGCATTTTACCTTTTATAAAAATTCAGTCCTGCCAAAAAATAGGTTATTTTTATTGATACAATTGACAGTTCTCGAACTTCAGAGGTGTGAAGGGAAAAGCTCATTGCAGATGTATGTTCTGCTCACATGTACTGCAAGGACATGGATCAGCCACGAGGGAAACAGTTAGGGAAACCAGTGAAGGATCTGGGCACCAAAAGCTTTAGGCAATTGGAGGGTTGCTTCCTCTGTGCCCAGTGCTCCAGGCGAGCAAGGGCGCAGGGTTTGGAGCCTGCCTGCCACATGGTTTAGACACAGGCATTTCAGCCCATCGTTGGAGAGTGAGCAGTGGTGGCATCTTGCAGGTCCCCCCCGGATGGGTCAGTGAGGGTCCTCAGGGACTGCTGGATCCGGCAGCCCCGTGGGGGTGAGGCAGCCCCAGCTCTATGCCCAAGCCCAACCAGCAGCGAGGCTGTGCATGCAGCCCCTAAAGGCACATACACAAGCACACATATACAACATGTATGTACCAGCCGGCCACACAGATCAGCACACATGGACACGCTCAGCGCTCACACAACCACAAACAGCGCCCACGGCCCCATCCTGTCCCGCTGACCAGCAGGACAGGGCATTAGTGGGAAGCGCATATGTATGTACAGTGTACATATATACGTACGTAGGTACTGGGATCGCCCAGGAGCTGGGCTAAGACACTCAGGCCACCCAGCAGGGTTCCCTCTCTCCCCAGCTGCTGGCACAGGGACACACGAGCCCCCAAGGCTGCAGCCCCACTGCAGCTGCTGGGACAGACCCCCGTGTGCACACCAGCACACACACACACGCACACACGCACACATGCACACACACACAAACGGGTCTCCCAGTTGGTTCCCAGACCCCACGGTCTCTCCAGCAGTGGGTCTGGACTGGCCGGTCTATCCAGTAGCCAAATCCTTCGGTCCTGTCACACACAGACATACACACGTGGCTCCCCAACCTCTTACCCTCGGCACCGGCTAGCCCAGCTGCACATTCTAGCGGTCGCACACCAACATGCCACCCTCACTCACTCTGGGCGCTGGCACCATGGACACATGGGCCCTAAGACCCCATAGTCCCACTCCAGGGGCTGGCAGAGGCCTCTGCACACACGTGCACACAGCATAGATGTCCCCTGACCCAGGAAAATCATTAGAGATGGAGTTTTATAAGAAGACAGGACACACTGCACTGATCCGGCACAGGACATGGCCAGGCAAGCGTATTGCCCAGCAACCTGTTCACACACTACCAGCCCCCTTCATCCTTGTATCCCTCTGTTTTCCCATGCTTGTTCTTCCCCAAACCACCTTGATCCCACACTCCTTTTCCCTGCCTTTGGTTCCTGCCCTAAGCATCCCAGAAGAAGTCTTGTGCAATCACAAGGTGCTTTTGCCAACATCCCATGAGGAGTCCCATGCCCCCTGGGCAGTAACCCCTCGGTCCGAAAGGTGCTCCGGGGAGCCTTTCCGCACACTCCTCACGGTGGCCATCCTCCAGCCCTGGGGCGGAGGGCACCCCTGTGACTGCCGTGGCAGGGGCCAGGGCAGGGTGCTATTTGGGTTTCCCCCCCACCGTTGGGCCTCTGCACTCCTCTGTGTGTGTGGAGACCAGCCTTTTTCACATAACCTTGTGAAGGTGCAAACCGAAGGTTCAAAAAACACTAGGGGAGAGGGAAAGGGATAAATTATTCCAAGGGTGACACCAATAAAATGAACAGGGAAGAGCCATCTAGGCCATGTTCATGAAGTTTTCAGCTTCAGAGCCTCCTCCAGTAGTTAGGGGGAGACAACACAGCCCATAGGAATAAAGTTTAACTCTCATGACTATAGAATTTGCAGTGAGCCAGGAAATGCACTTTTCTGCACTACAGTTAGTTTTCCCTTCAGTCTCCAACCAGGGCTCTTCCCGCTCATGAGACTAGAAGTGTTCCCACCCTCCAGGGCCCAGCCCAGTATCTCACTCAACATTTTGCCAACTGCTCACCAAAAAGCATCCCTGAGAAACACTGGCAAACATGCATGTTGAAGCATTGTAAATAAATGCTGTATAGACCTGTTCCCTCCTCTGAGACTGGCTTAGAAGAAGTTAAGGCTTACATAAAAAAGACCTCTTTCCCCAACGCAACATGATCATAACAATTCCCTTTCCAAAAGCCAAGTCTTTCAATTCAGCTCTTCTTAGGTTCCCATTGGACTAGCTCAGGCCCCAAATTTTGCTTTGTTCTTTCTGGATCTGGAAATAAATGCATTAACAATTTCAAAGTCAGCTAGTAAAGATTTGAACTGCAGGATAAGGTTTCCATCCTCCAGCTTGTTGTCGAGTCTCTGTAGAGGGAAAGCTCTCTGGGTGAGGACCTAGACAGCACCAAGCACAACAGCACTTCCATCTCTGCTAGGATCTCTCAGCCCTACTGCAGTTTCACAATAGTAACACTAGTGCAACAGAAGAAGATTATAGCCTGCCACTATAAAAATCACTCTTCTTGATGTAATTGTCCTTATAACCCTCTAAGCCTATCAGCAATCTTTTTTGCTAATCGTTCCAGCAGCAGCAGGACTAGCAAAGCCTGGTTCCTTGTGTTCCCTATGCAATATCTTGTGCAATACCCCACTCTCCCGATCCTACCTAGGCAAACTTGTAAGCCAAAGCCGTGTGAACATCATTTCCCATATGGAAGGGAACACACAGGGCTCAGAAAACTTTCCTGCCTGGAAAAAGCCAGGAGATCACTCCGAGATCTCCTCTGGGCCTTTGTAACCAAACTGTGCGGGTCCTCTTAACCACCTGGGGAAGGCACTGGGCCTGATCCTCAAGCCAACTTGGGGCTTCAGACTGCTGTGAAGCTGAATTGCCCCAGCCTGGGTTGCAAGGGGCTGGTGGAGCGAGTGAGGAGCAGGGTGCCTCCTTCCGCCCAGGCCTGCTCGAGTTGCCATCCCTTCACTCAGGAGCAGTAGGGCGCAGGGTGACTCGGACCCCCCTTGCCTGTATGGAGATGATCCCATAAACACAACCACTTTACAAGACAATTTTGAGTGGATTAGTGAGTAATAGTTTACCTGTGCATATTGATTAAACTAAGCCTGCCACTGTCTCTTCTCCAGAGAAACCTTGAGGAATGCTTATTGCCTCAGTTTTCTCCTCTTCCATAAATTTCAGAGCAACCTGAGGAAAAATTAACATAAAAATACCTTCTCCCTGGGTTCTCCTCTGCAGGGAAATATTTGGGTCTTTGAGCTATTTTTTTGGCAAAGTCTGCAAATAGATTTACAGCTGACCATGATCCTCTCTCATCTATCTTGTTTCCAGAGCTTTCCATTAAAAAGCTAAAAATTAAAGACAGAAGGACAGAAACTCAGGTGGGGTGAGTTGACATAGCGCTTCTCAAGTCAGCAATGCCTAGCCTTGGGACACCTCAGGGCAACCTTCTCAAAAACCTTCTTCCAGGGCAACATCTTCACAGCATTTCAGAAACAGTAGTAAGATGTTTCACACTTCCTTTTTTCTTAATCATCTGTCTCTTAATTTTTTCCTTTCCTTCCAAAGATGCTGCACAATCCTACTTCCCCTTCAATTCAGCAGGAATACAGGGGCACACCCCTTCTTCAAATCTTCTGGATAAAGTGTTTATAAGTTATATTTTGTAGATATTCTTCATTTCTCTCCACTTTAAGAGAAGTGGAACAACCCTGCACTAGGCAGGGCATAAAAATACAAGATTCATTTTACTTTTCGGCAATACTAAACCTGAATTTTAATTTGCAGCTGCATATCAAAAACATGTTTGATAAAGAATGAGAGAATAATGAATATAGCATGACTCAGAGCACAATACTTTCATGGTGTTGCCATCTTGGATTTTAAACCAAGATGTCAATTAAAGATTTGAATGAGGTCAATTAAAGTGACCCAGATAAACAAGATGCAATTAATATTAGGCTGACCTCTCTTATCCTTCTTCCAAACACCTTCTCTTCTTGTGTACACTTATTGCTCCTGGGGAAGAAAAGAAAAATGGAGATTAATTAGGTCTTGCTTAACAACGTTGTTTAAATAGCTAACCCTTTCCTTTCCTACCTTTTTTTAACATATACATCATACTTCTGTTTATGGTTGACAGGAAAGGATTTGAATGCTTTTAACATCCTCTTTTAGCAAGCCTTTAACTCTGATAATCTTCCAGATAACACTGATAACTGATAATCTTCCAGATAACACTGAAGAAGGCTTAGTTTCTATAGATGACACCATATGGTATTACTTTCACATAAGAAATACTTTTGATTAATGTTCCGGTCCTGAAGGAAGTCCTGTGGGATATATACTAAAAATCAAACACACCTAACAAAATCCATGGTTATTTTCTGTCTCCTTATAACACACCATTCCCTAGAGAATTTGTCACTCTGATGGTTAACAGCTAAGCAAAACAAGAATCATTGCAGTCTACTGCCACCTTTGCTCAGAAAGGCTGTAGCCTCTTACCATTGACTATAGGGCATACTTGGTTGATGGTGTGGGACTGGGTTATACAGAAATGAGTGGCATATCCACTGATAAATAATAAAAAAAAAAGCAAATAAAATGCTTGACAAAGCATAAATAAAGCTCTTGTGTGTACGTGGCACTGCCTGTTGCTGTGTGTATGTACGGCTGTGTGTGCTAAATGCACAACGGTGGCTGTGAGGAGGAGGCTGCTGAAGCCGGGTCTGTCTCAGACAGGGACTCTCTCTGCACTGCCTAAGGTACTGGCTCCCACTCTACCAATCTGTTCTTTATATAAATTAAATTACATAAAAATGAATTTATATAGATAATATTTATATAACTAAGCTCTGTTATTTATATAAATAGCATGTTGTGTGTAGTTTTGTGGTATCCAGAAGCATTCTGGATGCTTTCAGGTGGCACCATGAAGAACTACAGGGGTTTTACAGTGTGCGGCTCCCATCCTCGTTGCTGGTGCACATGGACAGAGTAGTCCTAAAAACCATGGGCGTCACTGGAGTTCATCTTGTGTATGACCTTGTGGGATTGAGGGCCTATATTTTACCCATGCCGTGACAAAGCAAACAAGGATAACAAGCAGTTAGACTGTGGTGGATTAGAAAAAAACTAGGATTAAAGAATGGCAGTTTGTGCACATGTAGGACAGAGGTGCTGGGGACTCTCTTCTGTCACTCTACATAGAAGCAGAGACAGAAGAGAGTGAAAATTGCTGACTTACATACTGTGGTAATCACAGAAAAAAACCCAGCTTTCAGCAAGGAGGTGGGTGAAAAGAAATAACCAACATAAGGCAAACATCTTGAAAAAGGTTATGAAATACCTGGGGAGAAATGTATAAACCAAAGAGACAGTCTTTATTGTTTAGCAGGGATGAGACAATAGTCGCACATGTAGGAGAAAACCTGGAGACGGTCCCTCAGCTGACGCAAATGCTGCCTGGAAGCAAAGTCAGGCAGGCTCTGGGACCTGAAGGCATTGCTGGATATAGGACAAATGCGATGCACAACGGAGTGCCTAGCACAGTGTTAAACACAGGGATATGTAACTACCCAGAGCTCCAGATAATTTTCACAACAGCTCTATGGATTAGTGTATTTTCAGAGCATTTTAAGCTTGTCAACTCGGTGCCATGGTACTTGGATTCTTAACCCCCATCGCAGAAAATTTCCCCTAACTCTCAGTTTAGGCCCCATTTTTGTTTTGGAAACACATCTTGGGTAAGTGAAACAATTTCACTCTCGCCTCAAAATATTGTAGATGTCATGACCTGACAGACTGATTAAAAACATGAATATTGCCTTAAAATACTAATTAATAACCTTACAATTACTTCTGTGTTTTACAACAGCACCTCTTGGCCCCAATCTAGGTCTAGGTCCCCATCATCCTTGCTGGCAAACACCGAGACATCTGTGGAACAGTCTAGTATGATTATTTATGGCCCGCTTGTAATATGTCCTCATAACACAACACATGCCTGTTCCTTTATACGGTGCGGGGATGGCGGCAGGAATCTCAGCAGAGAGAAATTTCAGTCCAGAATTTAAAAGCATTTACTTTGCTCCTGCTGCTCTTCATCTTTTTTCTCTCCTGCTGGTGTGTATTTTTCTGTCCTGCTGGCTGTGGTGCTGCATATTAATAGAGCAATACTTGGCCCATGCCCAGAGGAAGTTATGTTTGGGTTTATTGGGGAACAGAGGAGGGAGAGAGGGAATTTCAGCACATCCAATAATTCTCCTATGTATGGGATGCTTTCATGTGAACAGCAGATATTTGATTCCAGCTATTTCCTACTGTTATTATACCACTGCTGAAAGAGCATCACTTTGGAAGAAACACATCCAGCACCCTCTCCCTGATTATATAGCGCAACAGCTTGTAAAGCTGTGCTGTTTATATGGCTCTTAGATGTGCTTAGAGAAAGAGGCATGTCTTCCTAAATCTCTTCCACGCATGAGACAAGCTGGCTCAACCTGCAGATTGCATGCAGGTCGATTTTGTTTCTTGATGTAAATTGGATTAAATTTTGCAAGCCTGAGCCAATCTTCAAACACAGTTAGGAAGTGACTTCCTTCAGGCAGTATAGGAAGAACGGCAGGAGGGTTTTATTTTCCTTCTTCATGCGATTATTATTAGTTCCTTAGCAGCACTAAGTTGGGAATTGTATAAGGTGCTTGGCGAGGGAATCCCTTTGCCCCATAGTCACTTCCCTTCATTCCTGAGGGCAGCACACAGGTAACGAAGAGGCGGATGGACTCCCCTCTCTGGTGTTCAGTTGAATGAATAAATGCACTTGTTTGGGTTTTCCAGCTTGGATAGCCAGAAGTGGTTAAACAGCGCATTGCCCAAATTAGAGGCAGGTAAGTGCTGTTTATCTTTAGTTATCCTTGTCTACCTCTCTAAAGAGGTGCTTTTCTCCCCAGCCTGCTGTGCAGAGCATTAGCTTTGTCTGAGCAGTGCTGCCACCCTCTCTTGGCTCCCCACGCAGCCAAGGTGCCGGCAAACCCGGGGCAGCAAGGCCTCCTCTCCTTTCCAAACTCACTGCATTTCCAGCACAGGTGGAAATAATAAAACACTAATAAAACCAAAGAAACCCTGCAAGACCGAGGCCAGAATGCAAAGGCACATAGGGAATAATGTACTTTATTTTGAATTCTATTCGTAGCTCAACATTCATATTTGTACACATGCATTGCTGGAGGTATGGAAGTTTTCCTCACGGCGGCAGCCTGGGAGGGGGCAGAGTGGGGGCCGCCTGGCCTCCCTCCAGGGTGCGTGCCACGGGTCTGCCTGTGCGACAGTGGGGAGAGGCAGCGCCTGGCTCTTCCCAGCCCCTGGAGAAGCGTGGCACAAATGCCATGTAGCAAGGAAATCATGAATCTCTGCTCTCAGCAGTTGCTGCTAAACTTTCTTTTGAGGTTGATCTTCAGATCTTCACATAGCTTTTGTACAAACTGTACAAAACAATTTGGAACAGAGATATGGGGGGTTGTATATTTTGATGATTAAAGAAGTACTAAAATCAGAAAGTTCTGTTCTTCATTCCCAATTGCATTTTTAGGGTAACAGACGTGACATCTCCATTCACCTTCCTTTTTGCTGAAGTATTCATAGTAATAACTAAACATTTCCACAACATTATGGTCCCTATGGGAATGACTCTGAAGGTTTCTGTCCTGTCTCCACAGCAGCTCATGAGACTAGGAAAAAGCTGAGAAAACAGCCTCTTTTAGAGATACCCAGTACCTAATCCCAGCCCTCCTTCCCTTCCTCGATGTTCCGCTTGGTGTAGTTTCCACAGCCCACGTCAGTCCAGCTCCCCCCGTAGTACCGCTGACCTCAGATACAGCTGTCCCCCCACAACCCCTGCCCCTGAGGGTGTGATGAGGGGCAGGGTGCAACAGAGGAGGAAGCCCACTAATGGAAGGGACCATCCCCCTTTTAATCTCACCCCCGAAATCCTGAAGGCTTTCTTTATCTCTGAAAATTAAATAACAGCATGTTGCAATACTAAAACCCAATTCAACTCAGTTACAGTGCTTTCTGGAGAGAATTTCAAAATACCGGGCAAATGCTAACATTAATGAAATGACAGAAGGGAAACAGGACCTCCCTCAGGTGAGCGCAGGTGGGATAATACAATGTCCAGGAAGATCAAGTGACACATTTATAATCACAAAATAAGCCACTCACACCCCAACTATGATAGTCCACCTGAGCTCATCTGCATAATAGAATCCGTTGCTCTCCCAACTAGTGGCCAAATCACACCACTGATTCCAAGAAAATACACTTTTGTCCTACCATGATTTTTCTCTATAGATATTAATATTTATTTTTTTAAATAGCATAGAATTAAAACAAGGACAGACTATGTTAACTACCAGCAATAAAACAGTATCAGATCTACCAATTTTTGCTTCTGTGGTGGGGAACACATTATACAATGTCCTGTATAAGTACCCAGTAAAAGACAGGAATGTAGGAGACGGGCAAACTGTGTATGCAGAAGATAATAAAGAAAAAATTATCACCATTTCACAGGTTCAGAAGAGAGGCACAAGAAGGATAAAAAGAACATCTGAAGTCGCTTGTGACACTGGATGGAGGTGGGGATATGGCATCAAAGCATAGGCATTTTGACCTGCTCCAGCATGGCATTTCAAGGAAGTGGGAGAGAAGATGAGATGTCCAGATGTCTCAGTGTCATTATTGGAGTGACATTTTGCAATTTTGATTGTAGGGATTCTGGAGAAACAAAGACTTTCCTCTTTCTGTAGTAACTGCCTGGAGGTTCTCCTGCCCTTTTTTTCCCCTCCCATTTTTCCAGGTAGTTAAATTGTTCAGTCAGAAAGCATGAATACAATGCCAAGAAGCTAGGAATTCTAGCACTACAAAACTATAATTGCTTAACACTTCAGGCCATATTAGTTTCAGCAGGGACCAACCCTCAGCCGGGGATGACAGAGTGCCAACAGCTCCCAGCACAATGAGTGACAGAACTGGGACATGGCAAATTGCACTTTCGAAGCCTGCAGCAGAATGAGAGCTAGGGGATACGCTTTGCATTAAAAAGAGTCATGTGCTATATTCTCAGAACAAGGGATAAGTAGGACAGCCCATGACCATTTCCTTTCTCAGACATTTCACTTTAAACATTTTTCCTTCCTCCTCTCAATCTTCTCCTTTGCTAGTCCTTTAAAAGACATTTTTCTGCCTGTAATACTAATGTAACATCACTTGTATTCTTACACTATTACAACATCACACATTTGTATTAAATTAAAGGGATTTTGCTAGCTGTGAGTCATGTTAATTGAAAGAACAGCTTGGGGTGTGACATCTATTGATAGATGAGTAAAAAGACTGCTTTTTCTCCCCTCAATTCGTTGCTGCAGTTGTACCTCAGTACATTATTGCCGTATTAGATGGCTCTGTGCCATATCCATAAAGACTAAGGCACAATCGAAACATCCCAGTGTACAAAATTATGACCTCCAAAAAATCTTCACTCACATCTCCCCTGAGTGGCATGTAACATTCCCATCTTGTATGTGCCCACTGCTACCCCAGTGTGAGCTACTCAGTACCCTTCTCACACCTCAACCAGAAGGGTCTCAGAAATGGGACTCTACCTAAATGCTTGAGTTTAATCAATGTGAAGAAAAAGGCACCACTAGAAGACTTTGAAGAATAACTGAAAAGCTGCAAGTAACATCCTGAATGGGAAAGAACCTAAGGTTTGTCAAAAGGAAACATATAGGTGAAATTTAGATTGTCTCATGGCTCCTCCACCCGGGAAGAGGGTGACCTGGATTCCACTGACTGATTTCAGGACTGTTTCTGTATTTTTGCCAGTAACTACTCAGCTTTAAAAGGACACTAGAAAATAGTTGCTCCCTTTCTCATGGGTCCCAGGAACTTTGCACTCTCTTCTGCACTGCAGCACAGCTTCCCCAAGTAATATTCCCCATGTGGGATATCCCATGGCCTGAGGCACTGGGGCCTCTCCTGGGAAGGGAGTTTGAACTTCCCCAGGGTGGGAACTGAATGAAGCCCAAGGCCCCTCACATTCCGGGCCTTGTGGTAACCACCTGCTATTATATTAAAGACAGCTACTCTTATACATCACCCTTATGAGGTCAAGGGGCAAGCACCTTCTTTCAAGAGACCATTTATCCGCCAAAGTGAATAGGAAATTTCTTCCTGTAGTCTTGAGTCAGCCACCTTGGCTCAAGAGAGGCGTGAAGTACTTAACATTTCCTATTGCCACCTAGCTTCCACCAGGCACTGTATATGTGACACAACAACACAGTGACTAGAGGGTCTGGGTTTTCACTCTGAGGAATAAAGACAAGGATCTGCTACCCCAAACTTTCTTATTCCATCATTATAGTAATGCATTTGAGTGCTGGAGGCATGACTAAACTCTAAACTGTTGAATCCAGGTGATCCAGTCTATGTATTATAAGACTAGTTTCTTGTTGTTGCGTATCTTTAAAAAAGCAGTATTCATTTCAGCTCATGCTCGTTGCCAATATTATTAGTAATGTTAAACTAACTTATTTTTATTTTCAGAGTGTGCTTTGAATAGATTAGCCTTGAGAATTACTTTAACAATTAATTTCCTAAAAAAATAAATAAATCACTCTTGCAAAGTGTTATACCCATATATAATTTGACTCACAGTGTGAAGTTTCACTGAAGCCATGACATGGTCACAGTGAATTCAATTCAAATGTAATAATCTCAGTTTACACAGAGACCAACCTCAGTGGAAGAAAAAAAAGTCTTCAGAAGAAAATAGGAAAGAAAATTTATAGGACTGTCTAAAAAAATCACTCTAAAAGCATAAGCAATCTGTACAAAGGATATTAATCTCTAATTTTTGAATGGCTCTAGAGAATTCTATAGCAGAGACAGAATAGTCTATTCAATTACATAGGGTGATCTAAAAACACATAAAGGTTGCTACAAAACTTCTATTGGATTTTGCCTACAGCATAGTCACAAGAGCCTATGATTTAACTAAGACTAGAATTTCAGACATGTTTTTGCATGTTTTTAATGGTACTCCCAGCAGACCTCTCCTGTACTCAACAGGTTATTTATGGGTAAGTGCCCAGAATCAAGAGAGGTCACGATATGAAGTATGTTCAAAAACCTAGAATGAATTTTATAACTTTATAGCTTTTGTTAAGATTGCAAAGCAAATTAATAACATAGATATCATAATTCGCCCAGCATTTATAAATCTGCCTGTGATTATTTCTTTCTGCTAAGACAAGTTTGAATCTGCTACTATAGGGATTTTCATCAATCCAAGACAATGGAAATGTCGCTGTGGCTCAATACTGTTAAGCAGTATCTTCCAAACACTTTAAAATATGAGTTACAAACAGTGAGAATCCTAGTAAACCTCTAAAGAGTATTTAAAAGTTATGCTGAAAAAGGATTTTCTTTTACGCATTTCTTGCAATTCTTTTTCATTGCAATGCTAAGACTCTACTAGTTGTGCTTGTGCCAACAGAGCTGGGAGACAGAGCACAGCAGAAATGATTTAAGACTAGAGGGTCAGATGACGGGTGCCGCTGATCCCTTTTCTAAGCTCGGGTCCTTGGGCACTGTAGCAGTACCAGGAATTCTCCCAACTCCAAGATTTCCTAGTAAAAGCAGATCTGAGAGGCATAACCACCACTGTATGTAATAAAAAATAAATAAAAATAAATGCTGATACATTCTGTAGTCAACTAAACCTGTAAGATCAGAACTGTATGATGTTAATGTTATTCTATTCAATTCTGATTATACAGTCCTTTGAACAGATCACATTTAACTGTTCATTTAGCCTAACACATATCTTGCTCAATTAATCCATGGCATAAATTCCTTTCTAAAGAGGGCCTTAATGCAGCATTACCAAAGGCCCCTAATTTACTGTTCTGTTCCTCCATTTAAAAAGTGATTTTTAAATTTCATCAAAAGACTGCACTTAGATAACAGTCCACTGTAAAGAAGTCCACTGAGAAGAAAATAAGAAGGTAAAAGATACCCCCAACCCCCATACACACAGAAAGGGCACAAGAACAGGCCAATAAAGTTTTGTAACAGATTTTACTTGTAGAAAAGCCATTCTTTTAACATCATTTCATAATAAAAAGGTAAGATCTGTTTGGTGTCATACACTCATGGTCTTACAACTCAGAATGCAAACAGCTAAAGCATACTGTAACATGCAGTATGAAAGGTATGAGATACCATAGTGTTGTATTTGGCCAACTACTCCTGGTGACTCTTTGTGGATACTTTCTTAATCACAAGTCCTCCCTGCTTCATACACGTCATCAATTTATTTTGGAATATAAAAACTGGAAGAGTTAAAATACACTGAGGTGTGTTTGGAAACCAGGACCAGTATCTTGCCACATAACAATAGCTCTACTGGATCTTTGAAAAAAATGGCATCTTGTATACAAAAATCTCTCTCATCATTTTCTTCCCCATTATTAAAAAAAAGCTGTCTTGATATAGAAAACTGTTCCATCCTTTTTCTTCTGCATTCCTGCATTTTCATTCTCAGGTTTCCTTATTCAGATATTAAACTGTAAAATTACTTATCATGTGGTTTTTCCATCATCTTCAGTGCTAATCTTCCAACCATTAGCAAACTGTTTATGGGAAAAACATTATAAGTTCACAAAATTAAACAGTAATAATAATTTGTCAATTCACTATCAAATACTTCTTATGTAACTGATGCACAGAAAACATAAAAAGACATATAAAATATAATTTATTTGATCACAGTTTAATTAAGCAAGAAAAGAAATCACACATGGGTGGGAGGGGTTAAAAAAAAAGAAAAGTATATTGTGTTGTACCTGACACCAGCAATTAACCCTGCAGGCATGAATTTTCCAGAGTTGTAAAATCTTGTTCCCATGACAGCAGTCAATGTTCCAGATGTAACTTAAATGAGAAATTAAGGAGTCCAGTCAGCAGAGATGCACATGTGAGAGAGATGCTTGTTCAGAACTAATAGAACGGAGATAAGTAGTAGTATAAACTAAAGAGTGAAACAGGATTATTTTATGTGGTGGACAAAGAGAGTCAATAAATTGTGTAAACTTTTGAATGCCTTAGTATGGAAAGAATAAATATTCAAAATTGAGTTCTAGCAGACAATAAATTTCTCCCTACATTTCTTTGGTAAAACGTGCTTCTTTGGAGACTGGGAATAACTTACACTACATTGCTCTGGAACCAACTCCTTCTTAGCGGCCTAGCAAAAAAATCACTAAACCTGTGCATGTAATTCCCCCACTTCTTGTAAGAGGGAGATAGCATTTTCTTGCCTAACTTCTAATGTTCTGAGGATTAACTGATTTAAATTTGCAAAAGACTTTGAAAAGCTATTGTGCTGTGCAAGTGCTCAGCATTACCAATCCAGTTCAGCCCTGCACTGCCTTCTGCTGAGATCAAAGAGTCAACACCATCCATCTTGACTGCTTGACATTGAGACAGGAGCCAAGCAGTGTCAGTGAGCAGTAAAACAGGACAGGCAATCCCTGGAACACTGTATCTCAAAGAAAGACCGATTACTACAAAAACCGTACAGAAAACATACTGATGAAATCCTTAGCCTTAGCATGCAGCTGCTATCCAGCGATAACAGCAACACATAGAACAGCAGTTGGAACAACAAGCATCCCCTATTATTGCTTCCTACATGATGGAAGACTGTTACATTGTTGCAGGACCCAGCCTATCTTCAGTCCTAGTGAAGGAATCAGATCAAGAATGGAGAGGATACAACTAAGACACAAATAGTGACCAAAGGATTACACAAACAAAATGTGTGCTTACAAGTATCTAAGTTATAGCAGTCTAACAAGTGGCAGACACCAAGAGCTGCAGGAATTATCTACGTGTATATTCTCAGCCTACTTCAATTGCAAGTTACCCTAACTTATTAGTGAATGAGACTTAAGTTCTTAAGTCATGTTATTTTGCAACTGGCATGGGCTTTATGCATGCACAGGTTAAAGCAATAGATGATCACATGCTAAGCTTAACTTGACTGGCCCCTGAGCACTGTGTGATAAATGACATAAAGATGAAAATTGCATTTTGGAGATTCATACCATAGTACATACAAGTTTTTAAAACACAAAATGCATATTTCATTTTTTGGTAAAGGAAGCAAAATAATGGTGTTTGTTTTGATTTCTTTTACCATATGAGTTTCAGTTTATCCTAGCATACTTTCCTTCACAACCAGTATGTTTTTCAGTGTTCAGAAGACCAACTGTCCTGATGAATAACAGATATTCTCCTCTCCTGTTGCCAAGAGGAACAACAATATAAGTTCAAACTATCATTCAAAGCATTTTATGCTTCTTGCAAAAGGGATGCAGGAAAGAAGGAACATAGTGAGAAGTTGCTGAGCAAGACAGACGAAAGAAGTGGTTTTTAAATATGCATTTTCAAAACATTCTTAAAAAAAAAAAAAAAAATCTAAGTGGTGTTAACAGTTCCTGTTCCAGGGGAAGCAGTGGAGTTTGACCACTAATGAAGATTTTCCCTAAACACAAGTTTAAAGATCTAATTTAAACTAAATTCGTAACACCATCAGATTAACTCTTGTGCAGTGACTGTTGCACTTCTATGTACTCATTTTAAGCATTCAGTTATTTTAGAGTAAATATAATCCCTTATAAATAAAATTCCAGAAGACTTACTCAGAGAAATCCACACATTATTTGGATCCTGTGAGAGCTGATAGGCACCCAGTCCAGCAAAACTCCCAAAGAGAAGGCCAGCAGCTAGAGATGGGACACTACCTGAATAAATCAAAGATACTGTATTTATTAAAAGCTCAGAAAGAAATTTGTTCATTTGTTTACTTGTTTTGTAGAATATCAGCAATAACAAAAAACATGGGCATTCACTGTTATAAAGCAGATTAGAGAGGTTTTTTTAAGTTATTAAGACCATGCTAATCTGAACCAAGAACCATGTTCAAATACTCTTGCACAAGACACAAATAATTCTTTAACAGCAAAGCCATCAGTATACTTATGATGCAAAGACTAGTGAGAAAAACAAAAGAATCAGTGTTATCTTTGTGTGAAATGAAGCATGTTGTTTCAACAATATGATTTCAGAATTTCTTGAGAGGCAGTAAAATGAAGGAATTAAAAGCAAAGGTGTAAGATCAGAAAAAGGACATGTAAGCTGAACTGGGCAGCAGGGCATTCAGACGAAAAAGAAAGAAGTTGCCAGAGACGCATGGGGAGTCAGTTAAGAGATGCCCTCTCTCTTGAGTATGCCTGAGATCTGATCCAAAGGTCACTGCAGACTTTGGAAGAAGATTCCTTGGACTCGCCTAGACTTTGGATCAAATTCTTAATATAAACGATAATCCTGAACTACCATAAGATAGAGGATATCATATCCGAATTGGTGATTCATAGATGACATCAATTAATGAAGTGTCCTGACCACTGTGAGTGGTCACTGTGAGCCTCAACAAGGCTAACAGAGAATTCAGAACTTACTGCTATTAAGGGTGGTACTTTGTATATTCCATTTCTTTAGGTCACCTATAAAAGGAATGGAGATTGCAAAACTAAGCTAATAAAATCTCCTCTCAATGTTACTGGAAGGAAGACTGCATATTACTACCAGAAAATAATCATTCTCCAGTCATCAACAAGGCAGCTGCAATGTTGCTTCAGATCCTGCTTTTGACATAAAAAGCAAGAATTAAAGATGAAGACAGAACCAGATATCCTTGTACATGTGCAAGAAAAAGATATGCACTCTAGTAAGTGGCTACCCCAGACCCAGGGCAGTTCAGCAACCATATGATAACTACAATTCTTTACACAAGCCTGGAAGCCCACAAATGGCTATCATATCCTTGAATTTTACCGTGAGGCATTGTTTAAGCAGCTATGGCACATAAACTTACTAGGACAACAATACCACCTCTGGCTCAGGAGGTCCCAAAACACTGGAGGCCCAGAGAACATACTGAAGGGGAGGGGGAAAATAAAAATAATTTAAAAAATAATAATTCTGTGCTTGCGCTGTTTTCATATTCCTCCCAAGGCACCTACTGCTGGCCACTGTCTGTGTGGCTAAATAGACCTAGTTATAAAAGAACAGATCATCTTAGCTTTATGGATGAAGGTTCGATTTTCTTTTGCCTCCTCCAAGACATTTTCATGGCAAATTATTGATCAATTTAGGAGGATCATGAAAATATAAAGCTTGTCTGTTTTACTTCATTAATGTACCACCAAGATAGAAAAAAGTATCATCAACTGCACATAATCATTAGATTTCAAATCCTTTCCAGTTAAAGAGCCTACCTACTGATCGTTACATTTAACAACTTCTCTGAATACCCCAATTATATCTTTTTTTTCTTTTTAATAAGGATAGCAAAATGGTCACTATTCCACAGCTGGATTGACTGTACACTTGCAGATATATGTTTATGGAAAGCAGACAGGGAAGAATAAAGCAGTTATACTTCTGGACTATGCTCTCTTCTATTATTCCTCTCTATTCTTTTAAACATGCTTATTCAGTGTTTGTCACCAAAACCAGCCAGTTATTAGTAGGGATATGACAGGGTTTTTTTATTTCCCTACAAGCTGCTGTACAAGCTTCTATTCCCCCTTCAAAAATCCTATGACCTGGATTCTCTTCTTGCCTCAACATGACCTTGTCCTCCCATCTGGGAACAGAGGATAATATTGTCAGTGATACTATTGATAATATTGCCTATTGTTTCATAATCTCAGAGAACTATGCAGAAAATTAGTTATTTAAGTTCTCAGTATTGCCCCTCCTGCCCTAAACTCCACTTGCAGCCCAAAGGACAAAGCAAGCCAGTAGAAAGCAGCTGGGAGTAGGTATTAGCACCTACGTAGTCAGATATGCTGGTAGGCTTCCTATTGACTTCAGCAATGCAGCAATACGCCCTCATATCACCAACACGAAGACGGCACGGGGATTTACAAAGCAGTAAGGGAGAGTATTGCAGCAGTGATGAATCCACAGTTCTGCTGGAGGAGGGCAAACGGAGAGAAAGGTCAGGAAGGGGAAGAAGTAGGTCAGGGAGTAAGCTTATGATGTGCAGTGTGGAACAGAAACAAGCTTGAAGACTGATTTGCACTGTTCAGCTGTACTTGCGGAAAGGATCCTTCTGGAAACTCTCTCTGCAGCATGCAGTACACTGCTAGTGCCAAACATTAAGAAGAGAGTGAATATGTAAGGGGGTGGGAAAAACCCTCGTGATTTATGTCACTTGAAAATTCAGAAGGTTTATAGAATGCCTGTATTTAAAATATCGGGGGGAGGGGGAAGCCTTTCTGAAGCAAACTTCTGTTGGTTCTCCCAAAGAGCACAACAGAGAGGCAGGACACTGGCACCCGCCAGACAGCAAATTGTGGGCTTATCAACCCCAAGCACCAGCTCAAACCAGAAAGCACCACACCCCAACAGAAGCAAGTTACCAGCGCACAGCACAGCCTGCCACGCTTTACATCTGCACGAACTCCGACACAGGAGGCTTTTGGAAGAAGCCGTCAGCTCGCACACATTTATTTTACGGGGGGGGGGGGGATCCGCGGTAAGCAACTTGCACACCATACCTGCTTTTGCATAGCCAATAAGCCCTCCTGATGTCACCAGGGCAGCGTAGCCAAAGCCGAGCCAGTCCACGGCCATGCTGCAAACTGGAAGGAAAAAAAGGGGGTGGGTCGTAATTTGGGGGGGGGGAATCACTATATTACCGCGGGGAGTGCCTAAACCAAGTCCAAGAGCTGCCAGGCGGTTTGCTGGGAAGGCGACGCTGAGGGCGGCGGGGCTCAGCCCCAGCGCCCCGGCGGGCTGCGCACCCGGGCGGCGCTCACCTGCCCGCCGGCCCCGCTCCGCTCCGCTGCAGCCCGGGGCGGAGCACGGTGCGGAAAGGGAAGCGAGCGCGCAGCGCACCGCCCAAAGCTTCCCTTTTCCGGCTGCTCTTGAGGGAGAGAAAAAAAAAAAAGGAGGCGAGGAGGCAGCGCTGGGTGCGCCCCGCAGCCCCGGGCTTCGGGGGCGCAAGCGCGGGGGTCCCCGCACTTTAACGCGGGTAATTCCCCGGCTCCGGAGGCGCGCGTTGGGGATGCCCGGGCACAGAGCAAGCCGCGGTGCCTGCAATCCAGGACAGACTTCAGTATAAGCAAGGTTTTGTAGGCTGCTTCAGGGAGGCAGCAAAGCTCCTTCGGAACTGTACTTATTTCCACCCAGTCCATTCTAGTCCTCTAAATGCAGTGACGGTTTATGGTGCAGCTGAGAATTTGGGGTTGAGTTTTGGTGTGGGTCACATCTCCAGGCAGACAAGCTGCTCCTAGCTTTGAGTGAGAATTTCAGGAGAACCTTTTTATGGAAAATGTAGACTACTTCTATAATCCTCAAAATACAGTCATGGCTAGTGCAACAGAAAACGAGTTGGAAGACAGAAGAAAACATCTTGTAAAGAAAATGTTTTGCTTTTTTTTAATCTGGAAAAAAATGTTGAGAGATGTTTAAAATTGTCTACACGGATTTAAGCTGAACTCTTTTTTTTAAAGTGCTGAAACTGGCTTTCTTTACTTAAATGGTGTTGCATGATTTATTCCAGTTGGCTGAGCACTTACCTCTCATGTACATTTAACCACACAGAGACAAACAGCAGAGCTCCAGCTGTGTCCCTGAGCTGGGCTTCAGCAGCCCTCCATAGGGCTACTACTACTATGGTAGTGCAGAAAACAACATTAAATGCCTTATTTTAAAAGAAATAAAATAACATTTAGTACAGCATCACTACCCTGGGTTTTCTGCAAAATGCAGCTTGCTTTAGAAGGGGCGGGTGTTCCCATCTTGTATGAGTTAGCCTAATGGTCAGTCAGGAGGAGAGTGTTTTAATTCCCTTCTTGGACTAAGTGGTTTAAATATAGATCTCCTATTTCCCAGAAAAGTGCCTTGATCAACATGTATCTAAGCTATACTGGATGGGGTTCACTTTTCTGTTGAAGCTGTGGGCTCAGGTTTCAATGGGCTGTGTTTTGTAATCCAGTGCAGGGGTTCCCACTGAGAGGATTGTAAAATATTCCTACCCACAGCTGCCAGAGCTGCCGAACTCACCTGAGGCCCTGCTGCAAGGCTGCTTGCCAGGCTGTCATTTGCAGCCACGGCTCCATCTACTCCACCAGTGTCATCCATGTTCACCCTGACGCAGGAAAGGCTCTCTCCCTGCTGACTGGCCCTCTCTCTCTGCCCTGTTGCCTCTCTGCTATCATTCCCCCAAAACAAGAATGGAAGATGTTCTGGAAAGGAAAATGTACACAAGGAAAAAAATTGCCAAGTACTGGTTAGTAGTTGAACGTTCACTCAAGCTATACAAAATATGAGTTCTGCTTTCACCAGTGTTTCTGTATTTCACTGTAAAAGCTGTTGTCTTCCCTGTCTCCTGCTCAGTTCACAGATTGTTCTGAGTCTCACTATGAGATGCATAATTCCTTGTTACTACACAGGGCATTCAGATTTACACAGATGTCTAACATTTGTTTATAAATCTAACTCTTAAAAATCTATGGACTTTTTGCTTCTTCATCTTTAAAATAATGTGCAGACTGGATTTTTCCTGGTGCTCAGGCATGAGCTTATTTCTGTGAATTGTGATGTTCAAGGCTATAAGCGCATGTATTCAAAAATTCAAACAATGGCAATTCTTTTAGTAGTAGCAGCCATTGTGTCAAGCAGATAGAAAATAAACACTATAAAATAGATACCTGAAAATATTTTATGAAGCTTAAATACGAGAATATTACAAGTCCTATATGCTGCAGGAGCCTAGCTGTCAGTTAAAAATCTGATTAGGTGCTTTCCTGCCAAGTCAACAAACTGTTTTAGGTCCTGTATTATTTGTCAGTGTTTGTGTACACAGATATTCAGAGTATTACTAAAGTTCAAAGCTGTGTAAGTTTAAATTAAGGTACAACTGAAATCTCTTTATTGTTGAATTAAACCGAACTCCTACAGGGGGTTGTGATCACTATCTAGATAAAGGAAACAGTCACACACAAGATTTACGGACATCCACCTTCAAGAAAATATTGCCATTGCCCCATGAATAATCTCACTACAGCCCAGAAGATACTCACTTTGTTTCAGTGTCAGAACATATGCAGACCTCAGCTGGAGTTATGTCCTATTTTATATCCTTAAGACAGACTGCATTCCTGTCTCTAGATTTGGCTCAATCATTTTTCTGATTTTTTCTACCTTTTCTCTTGTTACATAAAAAAGGAGAAGCAGATTATTACTGAAGTGAATCAGAACAAAGCGTAACTCCAATTATCTTTTGAAAACAGAGGAAATAATGACTGCTATAGTAGTGCAGAAAACATTAAAATGCCTTATTTTAAAAGAAATAAAAGAACATTTAGTACAACTATTTGACCTTGTTCTCTCCATCTCAACTTTGTTTTTCCCACTGTATGTTTGTGTTGAGACTTAGGATAAAATTCTGTTCCCACTGACTGATAAGTTCAGGAATTCACTTTTTGTTTAAGTACAAAACAGATGGGTGACATTCTTCCAGCATGACAAACTTCAAATATGTTAGATAATTTTTTTTTTTGACAATACAGCTCAGATCAAAGGGAAGGGGGGAAAATGGAAAAACCTATTCAATATAAACTATTCCACTTAAATATAAATAGTCTTCTGAAAAAAATATTTCAATCATGTGACCCCCTAAAGCTAATCTATCCATATTTCATAAATATTAGTATTCTGGAAGTTCTTGAAAGTATATGGTATAAACTTGATACAGACCTTTTATGAGTATTCATTTAAACCAGGACAATCAACTCCTGGAAAAAAGGGGACCTAGACTGTATGTATGGGCACAAGGACTTAAAAAACATTAAAGGCATGAAATATAAGGTTAAAAAATAAACATTTTGTTTATAAACCCTGCATATATGACAAGAAGTAAAAAGCAAAATTTTTATGAAAGTATGAATGGAATTTGATCATCATATTTTAAGTAATTTAAATGTGTTCCTTCTTACAGTAGGAAAAGTAATACATGATAAAGGCACATCATTTCTAAGTCAAACTTTTTCAACACTAAAATGAAAAATTGTAGGTATTCTCAATTTGCATTTAATTGAGACACAAACATGCAACTGATGCAGATGTAGCTATTTTTAATTGCTTTAGTTGACATTTTCAGAGCCAGTTAAAAAGTGTATGCCATTGTTAATATAAAAATACAAATATTACACTTTATGCATTTATTTTTGCCTCATTTACTTAGGAAAAGTTGCCACTTCTTTTGGTACTTCCCACAATGATCAGTCAACTCATCAGAGTAAAAGATATCATTACTTTGAAATATCAGATCATTCTGGCAGAGGTTTACACCTTTGTAAAAACTGATTACAGAAACACCAGCATTTACTTTTTATTCAAGAGAGAAGGTAGTTGCCTTCATTCTGAGCTCTTCAGTTTCTTTTTCTTCTTTTGCAGTAGAGTTTCCAATTTTTGCTTCTCAGGAGTAATTTTTCTATCTCTTTTTGCTGTTTTATCATTCTTATCAGTCCAACAAACTTTCTTTTTCCTGACTATTGATGACTTCTCATCTTCATTTGCTGAAAAAAAGCAAAAAATTTTTCACTGTGTTTACTTCCAGGCTTTGTAGTCTAAGGTGGCACAGAGACTTATTTGTATCTCCCTTTAAAAAAGGGAGACTATAAAATGATACTGTATTTAAAGTGGAGTTTGCCATTTATGCCAGTTTTGCCTGTGAAATGCAAATAATCTGAAGATCAAGTATGTAAATAGATTACTACAGAGGAAAACAAAATAAGAAAAAATACTGACCTGGATTTCATAAGTTTGCCCAACTGTATTGGCTTCAGATCTAATTTTGTTTATGTGAATACAAGAAATGCAGTTCTATCAAACTGTTTATTCTTTTCATATCTGTTTAAAAAGCTTCCCAGTGTGTTCCTCAGTATGTTATTTCAGCAAAGAGGAACGAAACTTTCATATAACAGAAGTGCAAAGAGGCCCATATCCTCCAACTAGGTGACAATACATCATGCAATCAGTTTCTAGATACAACTGAAGCATTGCTCAGACCCAAATCATCGCTCAGTCCCTGCGTCTATCTTCCTATGCATATTTCTATAGTTGTGGCATTACTATGTGCAGGCTTGAGACAGTATGAGATGGGTAAGGATATCTGTGTTGCTGCCAGTCTCAAATCCCCAGTTCTTCAAGCTACGAAAATTTTTCCAAGGTATGTATGAAAAAACCTCCCACTCTGTATCTTCCATTTCATAATCACGTTAACAACTAAAAATACACACAATTCTACCTTGTACACACAACTCATACCTTGAGATGATGTTGCAGCTTTATCAGAATTTTCTTTGATTTCTGAAGCTTGGTCAAACCATACTGCCAGACATGTCAGCCTAGCTTTGGTATTGACTTCACATAGTAAAGAAGGCACATCTTTATTCTGAAAATAATACAGAAAAAAGAATTAAACATTACTTTATTTCCCTTTAAATCTACTTAAGTATTTGAACTTGAAAAAGTATTTTACTGTCCAACTTCCACTTCTTTTCTGGAGAACTGTGAGATACCTAAAAATGTTTAGAACTAGATGCTCTGCAGGTTAATGGTCAGATTCTTACAGTCCTGTTATCCTCACACCATTCCTCACTGGTGGTTTTATACAAAACTCCCAACTACTTTAAGAGGATATCTTGACAAGCAAGACTGATGGATTTCAGGTACATGCAAATAGTTTAACATGAGGCACAAGCAGCTGAAGCACAGGTCCACAATAAAATTTGTTAATGATTCAAAAGTTAAGCTCCAGAGTAATAGCTATTTTTTCGGTGCAGCTAAAATAATTTAAGTGATTGTATCAGATTCCTTTTCTCCCTCACAAAGACAAGACTGCCAATTAAAAATCTATTCATACTGTGTTCCCAGCACAACCATCAACCATTGCAGCTATCTGCATTTACACAATTTCTTAACTGCTCTGTATCAGTCAGCTCTGGGAATACTTGGGCAAATATCCTACTACATACGTAAGGAGATAGTGTCACAAACACATGCAAAATAACAGTATGAACATATCAGAAACTATTTGCAATAGGATATTCTTCCTCACAGAACTGGACAGAGCAGCCCATGCAGTTACACAAACAGTTTTACAAGATTTTGCCTGCATGGCAAGAAGAAAAAAAATCACACATTTAGTCAAAATAATGACAACATTACAGAGAGGGTTAAAGAGTGCCTTGATGACGATGTCTATTATGTACAAGGGGAACAGAAATTTGAGACAAAGACAAAAAGGGGATTTTCACTCTAGCTTAATTATATGTATTTAACTATACTTATTATATATACTTAAATGAATAAAAATCATCAAGGGGGTTGAAATTATACATGGGCAAATTCAGACTAGAAATATAAAGTACAAAACGTTAACAGATATGTATTTCATTTTACATACTTAAAATGGAATATAATAGATCCTTTATGATTAGGCATTAAACAAAACTAATCTTGATTTTAAAAAATGCACTCTAAAGCAAAACAATAAACACAGGAAACTTTAAAGATAAGGCATGATTCCTTGTTCAACTGTGCTACTCAAAACTGTTTGAAAATAAAGAAAAGTTCAGGAAATACAGGAAATAAAAGTGCCCAGTACATTCATGAGTTTGAGTTTTTCAACAGGACAACTTTTTTCTCCCACATGAACAACCACCACTCCCACACCATAGATTTTATGTTTTTAAGGGGAGTAGCAACAATCAACAACATTACAAAAATTCACAGCAATCTTTAGAGCATATATAACTGATTAGAAAGTTGTAAGCTTGGCTGGGCAGGTCCAAAGGAAAGCATGACTTTACATAAAAGAAAGGATGAGAGTTTAATAATTTCATCAGATTTTATAGTTTGCTAATAAATTGCAAAGATACAAAGATACACAAGTATACTCAAATATATGTATAGCCATATACATCTTCTGCTGAAAATAGCATGGAGGATGATCAAGATATCCAGATTACAAATAAAATTTCCTCAGTGATTTAAAATTAGTCTTTAAAATGGAACAATCTGCAATTTTAGTTGTCTGATGTTTCTCCATAAATGTACCAGTCAGTTAAATGGACCAACCTTATTAAGATCCAGATTCCACATTTTAATGTAACCATCACTGGATGCAGTAACAATAACATGTTGTCCTTCCCTTTCAAAACTATAGATATCTTTTATTCTGGAAAGAAAATGTAATACTTGTTTACTTTATAGCATGGTAGTTCATTTCAGAACAATAAGCTGACAAAGATTAAAGATAAATAGGCAACAGTCTAAAAATTAATTTGAACAGAAAAACCCCAAATGACAGGCAGGAACTTGGAAAGGTAATCTGTTTTGAATGCTGTCATTTAGAATAGGAATACTTGCCCTTCCTAGGCTGTTAGGACTCAATTCAGAAGAACACTTTAGTACTTTTAAGCACACACTAAAATTTATCCACATCAGTGACATTTCAGCTAATGCTTGTGTGTTTTGGTGAATTAAAATCTGTGTCTGGACGAATATTTGGTATTCAACAACAACAAGAGAGAATACATAATTCATACATAATACATAATAAAATACATAATACATAATCCTTCTATTGTCTGGATTGAGTACAACTAGTTTATTTTATATAAGTATCCTATACAGCCAGTCTGTAAAGTCTGGTTAAACATTCTTTAGATAGTCTTTTCAGAAAATATTGCTGCCCAATCTCAGGAATACATAGATCACAGATGTAAAGTTTAATATATACATGAATATTTTAATAATAATTATACACATACACACATAAGTATGTGTGTATATACACACATGTATGTGTTTATATATAAAAACCATGCACATGCATTTTATACAAAACCAAATAAGTAATTTAGTAGAACCTTCTCCTTTTTGGTCTCATTCCCTACCACCTCCCCGTTGCAAAGCTTTGATATAGTAGGGTGACCAAGCTATGGCTCGAGAGACACCAGAGGCCTCTGAGCAGTCCCACGCCAGCCCCAGGGCTGGGGCTGTATTACAGGGCTCTCAGCAGGCATGAGCTGCAGTAGGGCCTGGCCTGCTGGGTAATTCAGACCCTTAACAGTGCACAGGGGCAACTGTTGCAAGGATTGGCTGAGACACTAGAGGAGGACATCGCCAGATATCTTATTACCGAGTTTGCCTGTCCACTACAGTACAGTTTTGCAGCGGAATGGCGGGAACCCTGCAGAGCCACTACCATCTTCTGCCTCAGAAGCACTACAGACTCACCCATGGTCCCATGAAATTTTGATATTGTAACTTGTAAAGGCATATCAGTTCTGGGGCAGGAAAGAGGGGAAGGGGATCTTCCTCTTGAAAAAAGATTAACATAAATCCATGCCAGTATATTTAGATCTTATATTTGAGGCATGTATTTAGATATGATCTATACTGAGATTTAGATCTTGTATTTAGATCTAAATATTTTATACTTTAGATCAAAGTTTAGACCTGCCATGTTTCTAATTCTATACCCTGTTGTTTTTGCAACTTGCATGGAAACCACAGTACTTCGGCTCATACTAAAAGCAAACAAGTCTGTCTCAAATTTGGAATTTAGCACGTATTAGTAAACTTACTTTCTATATTAAAACAGAAACAATACTAAGATATGCTGAACATTACAATTCATTGGACTGTACTGAGTACTGAGCGTTGCCGTAAATATTTAAATAGCATAAGAGAACAAATATAAAATACCTGTTTTCATGAGCTTTAAATTCACATAGGCATTTTTGAGAGTCACAGTTGTAGAGCCTTATAATTTCATCATCTCCAGCTATAGCAAGGATAGAATCCTTGGAATAGGAAAAAAGAAATGCAAGTGGAATTAAATTCATGTGTTTCAAACCAATTTACTTCCCAACACCTTTCTTTTTGTACTTACTGTAATAAACGTAAGCGAAGAAATTCTCTTCTCTGTTGTGATTGTGCCAGTGATCAAGGCTGTGTCAAGTTTGTAGACGTCCACCTTATTTGTTATCACGGTCACATACTTCTCTCCACTGGGAGACCATTTAATTATGTGGGCATCTATACAATAGACAGAATTATATACACATGTATACAGCTTTTTGCATTCTATATTGCATATGAATCTAAAAGTAAAAATCTTCAGCAGCTGCTAGACACTGTTTCCTAAGTCAACCTGAGAAAAATGTAGGAAAAAAAAATCAAATAACCTAGAATAAATAGTAACAAGTAAAACTATGGTTTTAAATATTTATTTTTCATTATCAGAAGTTATAAATAAAATAAAACATTTATTTAAATGTCCTGACATCAAATTTTTATGAAGAAAATACGATTTTCATTTAGTGTCACTCTGTTTTCCTTTTGGTAAATATTTATAATTAAGGACATATGCTTGCCTGCATGTGCAAAAAAGTTGTTGTCAAAGTAGCTTGGAATTAACTGGCTTGTTGATTAATTCATTCTACTGATCTTTACTCATCTTTAAACAAACAAAAACGCTATCTAATTCTAGCTGTTTAACAGATTTAGACTGATAAACTCACTTTGCTTTAAGTTTTTGATAAAGGCTGATCGTCCTTCTACAAGATTCCATGTTCTGAAAGAAAGAATAGACAACGTGCATTCAAATTAAAAACAGCATAGCAAAACCTACAGTGAAGTCCTATCTGCTGACAAGAGGCATTGAAAAGAAGCTTTTAACTATCTCTATGCATTTTACTACCTTTACTACCTTCTTAATGCAAGAGGAATTAATGACTTGATATGTTGTTTGCACACTACCTGGTCAAATTTGTGTTATTTACTTTGTAAACCACAGCTTGCAATGCAGAGCCAAACTGCAAAAGGAGCTGGATTGTTCTGTTAAAGTAACTTTAAAAATATATATATATATAATATATATATATTTTATATTTATGTGTATATATATATATACATATATATATAAAACCCCACACATATGCAGCAACATGTGCACACTCAAAATGAAATAATACTTTTCTCACAGTGAACAGAAAGCTAACAGCTTTCAGAAGTTTAAACAAATATCATTCTAAAATGAAAATGTGTTTATACATCTACTGGTGATTATAAAGAGTTAGAGTACAGCAAGGGGCTAGGAACAGCAAGAGCTATTCTTGAGAAGACTTACAATGTTGCTGTTACTTAGAACTTAAAAAGACAAACCAGTAATCTTATGTTGAAATATGTTTCATCAGTGTTGCACAAGCTAGGCCTAACACAGGATTGATGCTTATAAACACAGAATTTACTAAGAACTACTTAACTATGATTCTCAGTATTCCTTGATCAGTTTCGACTTACCTTAAAGTTTTATCTGTTCCTACCGACAAAGCTAATTTCCCAGAAGGATGAATAGAAAGAGATGTCACGTGCCCCCTGATAAAAACAAAACAACGTATTAGCCACATTTATTATTTACAAGGAAAACAAACATGAAAATTCATATGAATATGCAGATTCAAAAAACTCACTTATGTGCCTTAATGGATTTCAGGCATTCCCATCTCTTTGTGTTCCAGATACAAATTAGTCCATCTTCAGCCCCACTCAGTAGATGTGCAGTACTGTAAAACTCCAGACAAGTTACTGTGCCTATGAATCAAAATCAGTGCTATGAGCAATGCTGTACATATTGAACAGTCACCACACAGAGAACATATTAGTTAACAGAGATGCTTCTAGCATCCAAACATGCCAGCTACTGCTCTATTTTTGGGAAAATCTGAATTATTTCCCAAGTATTTCTTCACAAAAAATGAACTTTCTTGCTATATTCAGTCTATGTGCTCAGTTAGCCCCCCTGTAGCCATATACATCTGAACTTCATCTGATCCATCCTTTGAAATAGCAGTAATCAACAATTGTGGCTCAGGGGACATACAGCTTCTGTCAGTGGTAAGGACTGGTCTTAGGTCAAAGCCTCCTTTTTGACACACAGTTCAATCTACTGCACATGCTGCTTCCCAAAAGCACCAGATTTAGCAAACGTAAGTTGAATGCATGTACCATGACTGTTCAGTCCGGTTCCGTGTACTTCTTGATTGTCAGGAGAAAAAGGACATTCAGGATTGAGCTACAAATCACCCACATGCATTGAATTGGACTGTTATTAACCATTCTCCTTCCCAACTATAATTTAGGAGGCACATGAAGTAAGCAACATACCAGATGAACTGTTCTGGCAGCAGCAGCCTGCTCTCAGATACTACCTCTCTGTTTTGGGTGGCTTATTTATGTCTGTGACAGGACAGGACAGGGGTGGCTTATTTATGTCTGTGACAGGACAGGATAGGGGCACTGGGAAAGATGGTTGCTCTAAGCAAGCATGGTATAGGTAAACTGTCATGGTAGAACAAAAATGGCTCATGACCCATTTGTGGCTGTAACTACTCATACAGTTAAAACTGAAAATATTTGGAAAAAGAAGCTATATTTGTGGGCTGATGCCCAAAAGAATTTTTGGATTTTTATGCTTAAAAGCTTACCTTGCTTATATCCTTAGATCATCATGGCTACATCACCATCACTTTTAAAGAATAAAGTCTTATTAAAAGCATGACAATTTCAATTTTCTTCTAGCATGGGCCAGTTTTCTAGTTATGAGGTTCTATCATTAATATTTTGCATGATGAAAAGCTCCCTTACCGTTGTGCTGCAGCAGTGCCCCATGTTCTATCTTCTTTTTCATATCATAGATTTGGATTGTCTCATCTCGGCTCCCAGTGACCACATATCTGTTATTCACTGCTACCGCTGATAATGAGGCAGAGTGGGCATGATGTGTAAAATCAGGGACAACTGTCCAAGACTGTAAATGAAATACAAAATAAACAGGTCTTTCTGAAACTCACCGCAATGAGCTTTTCTACAGTCATCTTCATCATGCTGTAAGATTTTTTCTTTTTAAACAAAAGCCAAAGATGTACATGTATCAAATACAAAGGAATTACACTTAGTTATAAATATAATGGGAGTCTACGGAGTTAATGTGCCACTAGTAGGTTAGCCCCAATAATTTAAGTGTCCAGACTGTCTCTTGCAATCAGTGTTGGGTTTAAATGAAGCTGTATGTGAAAAAGTATCTACAACAGAGGTAAATCTCATGGGCAACCAAAACAAATTTGCCCTTCTTCCAGCACTACAGGCTTGAGACGTGCCCTTCACCTGGCACGGGCCCTTCCGGCTCCCACAAGACAATGTGGCATCCCTCGTGCTGCCCTTTTCCCGCAGCTTCCCACTGAAGAGCCTGCGGAACAGCCTCCTACACCGACGCGGCGGGCCGCTTCCCGGGACTCTGGGGAGGCCGCCGCGCCTCGGCGGACAGGACCGGGCGGCGGGGCCGCGGGCGGCTGCCCCACGAGGGGCCGAGCCTGCGGCTGCGGGAGGCAGCCCCGCCCCCGCGGCGCCTTAAAAGCCCACCCGAAGGCCAGCGGCGCGGTCGCGCGGGGCGGACGGGCGAGCCGCGGGGCCGGTGAGTGGTTCCGCGCGGGGCGGCCGGCCGGCCGTTGGGGTGCGGCTAACGGCCGCGGCGCGGGTGCGTTACCTGGGCGGGCCGCGCGGCGAACCCGAAGAGAACCTGCTCGTAGCAGCCCGCCACCAGCTCCATCGGCGCCACCTCGAGGCCCGCCCGCGGTCTGCCCGCGGCGCTGCCTGTGCCCGCGCCGGGGCCCGCCGCGCCCGCGCCTTGCCGCCGACGGCGCTTCCCCGCGGAGGAGCCCACGACCCCCGTGAGGCGGCGGCGGGGAGCGACGCGCCGAGGCGCGGGGAGGGCGCGGGCGGCGGGGCTCAGGCGCCGCGCGGGGCAGCCCGCGCGGCAGGTCCTGGCGGGGCGGAAGCGGGGCTCGCACTGCTCCTTATGGCGACGCGGAGGATGAGAGACGTTAGTGCCGGGATCGCGGCGGGGGGGGGAGGAGGGGAGCGCCCCGAGCGGCGTCACGGGGGGCGGCGGAGGGGGCGCGAGACCATCTGCTGCCCCACCGGGGGGGGGCGCGGCCCCTCCCTCCCCCTTCGGGGCCCAGCGCCGCCGCTTCACGGGCGGTTCGGCCGCGGGCCTGCGCCAGTGGGGCGGGGAGGCCCGGCGGCCGCTGGGCCGCATCGCCCACTCCCCCCCGCCGGGCGAGCGCGCTGCCGAGCCGCCTTTGTTAGGGCCGTGCGGGCTCCTTTGCCTTTTTGCTGTTATTTTTTTAAAATTGTTATCGTGTAACACAACAATAAACGGGAAACGCGGCCTAGGTGCCCCTTTGGCCGCGGCGCGGGCGGGGCGCGGGGGGAGTGGGGGCGGGGAAAGCCTCGCCTCCCGCTGCGCCGCGGCCCTTCCGCCGTGCGAAGTGGCTTATAAAAATGCGTCACGGCGCGGCGCATTTCGGCCCTGGGCCTGCTGGGAGCTCGGCCGGCGTCACCGCGCCGCCTGGAAGCGCTCAGAGGCCGTTCTCCACGCTGCTGGGGCCCCTGGCGTCGGCGAAATTGCACCAGAAGGGGACGGCTTCTCCCCTCCCCCCACCCCCGAGGTTGGATGAGCTGTATTCCCACAAGCACCTTTATTCATAAATAGCTTTGTCTAGCTTAATATGTATTGAAAAGGCATATTTTTGCCAGTAAATCAGAAAAATAAAGTGAATAAAAAGGCTGGTCAGATGTGTGTGTAATCTTATTAAGGAGATGTTTGGATTCTGGAGGTTAAAGCTGATCTGCTGTTGAATAATAAATATCTCTATCTGTAACTACAGTTAAGATAAATAACTGAAGTACTATGTGAATACATGCGGTTCTAATTTCTTAAAATGTTTTTGATTTGTAGTGAAAAGATAATCAAGATTAGACAGAGTACAAAAACGCTGTTGTGCTTAAAAATCTGATAACTGTGACCAAGAAGCTGTTGCATCCCTTGTCTTCTGATAGTTTTTTTGGAGTAGAACTGCTTTGTTGTGTGTGGCGTCTGCTGTCTGCGCGAAGAACAAGTGGTAAGTTAAAAAAAATAAAATTAAGAGTATTATGTAGTTGTCAATTCAAGAATTGGTATTCAAATGTTAAAACATGGAGGAGTGGGTGATTATTTTTTAATAAAAATAAAGGTAGAATTAGAGGATCATCACTATATGGGCACCTTAATGACAACTTTTAACTGAAAAAATTGCTGTTGATAATTCTTATCATAAACACAGTTCTAGTTAAGAGGTCATATGTGAATCTTACTAAAATATGTGTATATTTAAGGACTTGTTTTACTTGAAAAGCTTCTTGGCTTCGGAATGGATGTGGAGGTGAAAGGCCTCTTGTCCTGAATAAAACCGTGCACAGACATTCTTATTCTAGTATTTGGCTATTTTATGTCAGGTTAGCTTAAGCCATTTCAGATTAGTTCTCAGAAGTAATCCCCTGAGTGGGCAGCCCTTTAAGGCACTGCAAACACTCTAATTATTGTTTTAAGTGAATGTGGACTTAAGTAGCCAGTACATAATACACTACATAGTTTGTTGCATGGAAATGGGAGTTGAAACTTCTACAATTCTGTATCTGTATTGAAGCAGCAACATTGGATGAAAAAAAAATCAGTAGTGGTCAGTGAACAGCTACATGTGTGGAAGGGGATGCAAAATATTTTGTAAAGGAAAAAGCTTTCTGCAATGACTTGTACTGTATGTGTGACTGGAAAAAAAGATTAAAAAATGAAAGACTCTCTGAAAGAAATAACAAAGGTGTGGTATGAAGCATATCCAGAATTTTAATAATAGTAAGAAGTCACTCTAGCTGGGTGAGTTAGCCTGTGAAATGTGTATGTATGGAAGGGGCAGAAGAGATATGTAAGTAAATGTGCAGAGAGAGATCATGCCCACCTTACTGTGCCCTCCTCCCTCTTTCTGCTCCTCTTACTCTTCAGCACATAGTAAGTACCACTGCTTGTTTTGCTGTGTAACTTACAGTACAAGTAAATCAACACTTAATTTGGCTCAAAGACAGGAAGAACTAAGGGGCTATACCAAGCATGTTGAAGTCTGTATGTTTTATTGTGGTGTTTTTAACTATTTTAGAAGAGGTCTCTTTAAAAAAACAAAAAACAAAAAAACCCCACCTTTGTTTTCATATATATGTATTCTAGTAATAATGGTAAGGTGCAGGTGACCTAAAAGCTCTCGCTTCCCACTGCTTCTGACAATGGGAAACCTTGGCAGGCCATCACAATAAAAAACTAAAATGTGAAGATGCCTCCTATTCCTAGTCCAATTGGCCATACATTCTTTTTTATCTCCAAGCTTGGTTACTGTATGATGTAAAACAGTAGTATTTTGATCTGCAGAACCTCTATTTTAATGGACTGTTAAACATAATGAGGTGATGCTTTGTCAATGACAGGTTAGAACATAGGAACTTTTAAGTTTTGAATTAATAATCCTAAAAACTTAAGCAAGGGTCAACATCTATGAAAGTAGTTCATCTGAAAGCTAAAAGATGCTTTATCTTCTTGCCCTTCTCCCACATTTTTTTCAGCTGAAGGATTGCAATAAACTGTGCCTGTACGGCTCTCTTGCTTGAGAAAGACAACTTTTCAACCATGGCGAACCAGGTAAGATCATTTGGTGAGAAATTCAGGTTGGCAGTGCTTAAACAGATTCCAAAACCATACTCAGAATTCATAGTAAATGTAAAGCTGAAATAGCTAGCTTGCTCTGAGTTGGGTGTTCTTTTAGTCCTGTGATTTCTTCAGGTAATTTGGTGATTGGTGGTTGTCCTCTGGATGCTTAATCATATCAACTGAAGTAGATTGGGGGCATAATGCTAAATTTTGCAGTTTGGATTACTTGAGCATGAGTTCTGATGGATCTTATGCATAACACTCTCTATATAAGGTATATGTAGAGGTGTTCTAGAAGAAGAACATTAAAGTCTGCGTAAGTAAAAGTTACTGAAAACTACCGTTCTTATTTTTGGAACCCTGTATTGGAAATCTTCATTCTTCAGAATCTTAAGTGAGGGAGGCAACTTACGCTAATACTGCTGTTGTCTCCCTCCTCTTTCTTGTAGTTGTCCTGCTTGGTTTTTAAATTTCCTGTGGTGTTTTTTTTTTCTTTTTAAAAGGCACTTTTTATGCCTGTTTCTTCCTGGCCTTGCATCTGGGTTTGAGTTTTCCCTCAGCCAAACTAGTGTCTCTTCCTGGTCTTCCTTCTCCTTATGTTCCATTAACTGGCCTCCCATCATTATTCCTGGCCTGGGAGAGTTGAGTCATAGCTAGTAGTTAGGAGAGGCATCTCACATAGGAAGAGGAGAATTCGTAGATGAGGGGAGACAGGGACAGCTGAGATCCCCTCTAGGCAAGAGATGATTTGTCTCTGCCACTTTATCACTCCCAAAGCTGCTGCAGAGTTTCTTCTGAGTCTTAGAGCTCAAGTTGTGCACAATCCAGTCCTTAAGCTAATATTTAGGATTGGCCAACATCAAAGGGCTAACTGCTTTTTTCCTAATTCCAAGAAGAAGCTGCTGTCCATCCTTTAGCCAGCTTAACAAGTCAGGGGAATATGGCTGTTCATACAATCCTTTGGCTCTGTTATTTTTGCCAGGCGTTTTCCCCAGAGGCTGCTTTCCCTCATGGGAGGCGGAGGGAGAAATGGGACCCCAGGCTTCTTTCAAGGGCAAGGTGAATATGGGGAAATCACCTGTGGTGATGGGGAGTGGGTGGGAGGAATGTAAATGAGGCTAAATACTATAAAGGTATTTTTTTTATCCCAGCAGGACATACTGGGAAAAAACAAAAGAGAATGCCTCCAGGCCTATAGCTGGTGGAGAGGACCACAGAAAAAACGAAAGAAAAAGAACAAAATAAAACCAGGAAGGATAGAGTTTGTTAGTAGTTCATCCAGGTAAAGTATTTTTGAAATGGGAAGATCTGACCCCTTCCATTTAAATTGATAGTGAGCAATGAATGCCATCATTTACCTTAAAGTTTGAAATAATGTTTCTGGTGCATGTACATCAAATATTGCTTGTGCTAATATACTGCCAATACAATAATGAAGCTTTCTGTAGTAAGTTCATCTTTCCCACTGTTACTGAGAAGCAGTGGTGCAATATGCTGGTAGCTTTTTTGAATTATTACTGTAATTTGAGGTAATATTTTTTTTCTTGAAATTTTTGTGCCTTCATTTTTCTTGTCTGCAGACAGTAAAAACTGGGCTTTTGAAAACCAGCTTCTAATTTGAAGTGTTTTTTGCTAAAGCAGTAGAATGGACCCAGAGAAACTGAGCACTTTATGCTGGAGTGATGGCATTGCATTCCTCAAAACAGAGTTTTTCAGTTAATATTTTTTGTCACATTTGTCTCCTTACTTGTCCAGTGATAAGTGGCTGTATATCTGTTTGGTACCTTAGTCTCAAAACAATAAAACTTTTTTTTTTAAAGACCGGATTATTCAATATTTGTTGGGGAGCTCACTCCAGAAGTGGATGACTTCCAGCTCTATGACTATTTCCTGAAGAGGTACCCTTCATGTATTGACTGCAAGATCGCAACAGATCTACTGGGATATTCCAGGTAACTTCTAAGCAAATTTGAAATGCTGTCAATGTGTCTGCTTCTATAAGTAATGTATAAGCACTTGCATCTGAACTTTTTCCGTCTCCCCCCCCCCCCCCCCCCCCCCCCCGAGGCAGGGAGAGAGCAGAGCAGAGATTAGTCTTTAGCATTACTTTTTTTAACAGCAAAGATACTCTTGTTACTAAAACTTTGGAGTTAGTTTTAGGAAGTTAATAAGATAAACTTCAATTAAACATATGCATGCCTGCATGCAAGGAAACCTAAGTGGTGGGAGGAGGTAGAGCTGTGCATTGAAATCAGTGCTGCTCTGCTCACATGCTGCAGTGTGTCTGCTTAGTCATTGCAATACCAAAGGCAAAAGAATTCCTGTTTTACATGTGGAAGAAAAGACTAAGGCCTGGCAATTTGTAGATGGGGTTGTAGGGCTGAATGTGTTAGTACTAGTACATAAAGCCTAGCAGAAGCTAAACTGGCTGTGCAGTGAATCAGGCAGGGATGAGAGTTTGCTGTTCTGACAATGCTGGCTGTAATAGGCACACTCAAGAGAAAGCACATTTGAAGTAAAAATGTTAGTGCTGTATAGTGATAGTTGGTTAATAACTGCTGTATATGCAGAAGTATAGAATCTGATCAGTTACATAGATAAGCAGTTAAAAAGAACATATTGTTTGTGCTGGCTCTCAGCTGGTTACATCTTAATGTTACCAAGGAACAAGCTGTTTGCTTCTGGCCCAAGTTTTTGATTTGGTGAAAACACTGTGCATGTGCACATGCTGGAGAGGCTGAGTTCTGTAACAGAAGCTCTAGTAGTTACTATCGTATTTTTTTGTAGAAGACAAATTGGTTTTGTAACTGTTACGCATACTAGAATTTTTGTTTTCTCCCTTTTGAAAATTGTAGAGGGTATGCCTTTGTCAGATTTGGTGAACAAGGTGATCAGATGAGGGCACTGCAAGACTGCCAGAATGCGCCAGGTCTGGGGGGAAAACGAATTCGGCTGAGCATAGGAATTTCTAAAAGGTAACAAACCAGCTGTGCATTGATACAGTAGTTCTAAATCAGATTTTGTAGCTCTGCCTTCATAAAAATCTGTCTCACTTGATGTAATGACTGTGCACATGATGCAGTCTACTTCTGCATTTTTGTTCCATATATTATATTTTGATTCCCTGGATTAATCTACCTCTTTCAGGATTGTTGGGGGAGAGGTAGATTCCAGGTTCTGGAACATAGGCTTAGCTGTTGCTGTGACCAGTCTTGTTTCTCATAGTAGCAAAGTTGAATGCATTCATAAATATTCTCAGGGTTTAGGCATGAAGAAGGCAAAAGGATGACAAGTTAAGGTAGGGTTTTGTATGCTTGAGGTTTTCTATTCTAGATAGTAGCACATCACTAGTTTCCCAGCAGGCTAGGGGAGGAAGGAAGTCTTTAACTGGAAAAATACATGCATATAGGGGGAAGAAGAAGGCAAAGGAGACAGTACTCCACACAAACTGTTCTGGTAACACTCTTTGCATTCCCAAGTTGGGGCGGTGGGGAGTTTAAGCTTTATCATTTGAGAGGCTTTTTACTCTGCCTTCTCAGTTCTTTATCACTCAGTCATTTGAGGCAATCTCTGACCAGTTACAGAATTGATACCAAATTTGATAAACTCTGATCCAGAATACAGACAAAAAGGAAATTGTTTATGTAAAGTTCTGAGTATTTAAGAGGTTAGCTTGTATCTTCTGTTAAACAGTAGAAGTAAAAACTCTTTGTGTGCTTACCCTGATTAATACTGCAATTGTTGCCTCTTTACTTAAGAATGGAAATGCTCTTATTGAAGAGGGCACTGTCCAGAAGTGGTCTGACTAAATGAGTTTGAAAACAAGAACAGGTCATGAAGAAGCATGTTTCTCCACTTTTGCTACCCAGAGCAATGCTGACAGTGTTTTGAGATTTTTCTTCCTTACAGAAATGTATGTGTGGGGAGAGAAGTTAGAAGCAGAAGACTTAGAGGATACATTATCTAGTTGTTTGTTTAGTACAGTAGCAAAATAATAAAATGCCTCTTTACTGTAAAGCTACACATGCATTCTAATAATGATATAAGCTTAATGTCATAGTAAAATGTACATCAATTTGTATCTATTTCTGAATAGCTGAGTTTTGTGCTCTCCTAGCATCTGGCCATCAGAGTAGTTTGTCACAGATGCTCACTTAATTTGGAAACTGTCTGTGAATTCCTTTAGTCTGTATCCTTGACAAAAGGCAGGTCTAAACCTGTCTTCTGTTGGGGATGCAGAGGAACTGGGCACTGGAAACACAGGAGGTCTGCTTCTACTGAATCAGAGAAGCAATGGCTAAAAATAAAGGATTTTTTCTGAATGTGCAGCTGAGTTATCCAAACTTACTTATTCAGTATACCTCAGTTTTAGTGCAGATAACATTTGTGCCTTGATTGCTGTCAGTCTGAAGGTGCCTAAGAGAATATCTTTTGGGGATATAAGAGTGGTGAAAACTAATAAACTGGTCCTTTGTTCTTAAGAACCACTGTATTTTGTAACTTTACCATTGATTTGGCTTACCGCTGGATAATGGCAGTGATTATGATTTTTAAAAAAAGACTGATTTCACCTGACAAACTTTGGCAATTATTAAAGCATGCTTTGTGGAGAATAAAACAGAATGGGTGGAGGTAGGCATGGCACACTGGCAGTGTCAGACACTCCTCTGAAACAAGTAATCTAATTTGGCTCACTTGTTTCTGGAAATAAGATTTAGTAATTAACCAAACAAAAGATTAAGGGCTAATTAAGAATGAATGCACTTTTAAAGCAGCTGTGCTTTGTAAGTGCCTCCTGGTTTTAATCAATTAGTCTTTAGCAGAGCACAAAGATTTAGCGGCAGCTTGCTTATACTGATAATAAAAACACTCTGAATGGATAGAGATAACAGTGCTAAGGATCTAGAGTTAATCCAGGAAAATTACTTCTGGTATTGGCTAAGGTGAGAATGTTAGCTTTTGTATAAACATAGGCATTGTGCTATGACTTTCTCACTGTCACCTAGGCAGCATTTTTAAAAAATGTTTCCTTTTAAATTCTGAAGTACATAAACTGGCAAACTGTTTAACTTCAGAATTAGTTTTAAAGCTTATTGTTCTCAAATTCTAACTGTATATAACTTTTAATGTTTCAGGCTGAAAGCAGAATTCCAGCGGTACCAGTCGTATAACTATAATGATTATTACCAGGATTATCAGAACTACTACTCGCAGTGGAATTACGATCCTTATGCTGACTACAACTATAGCTCCTATGGTCCCTATGATAGCATGCAAGCTGTTGGAGACTGCTCTTTAGGAGATGCTGTTATGGCTCCAGCTGTTTTTGAGGTAAAGATACTACAAACTTGTTTTAAATAATAAATTCCACAAATTATATGAATTGTGTAAATTGGAGCAAAAAAATGAAGTCCTAAAACTAAAATCATACTTTTCACTTAGTGTGAAGCAGGGGTTAGAATAGCAGGCTTCATTTTGAGGCGTCTGTGTGATGAAGTGCTTAAGCGGTACCTCTATAGTTATAAATTATTACACATTGCTCATGTATACCAAATAATGGTTTTGACATACAAAATCATGCTGTTACTCCCAATTCCTATTGTCTTTCTGATGTGCTTTGCTTCAAGCAAATTAAAGAATTAAAGTGTAGGATGGTCTTACGGTTGATTAAATTGGTTGATCTAAGATGACCTGCAGAGGTCCTTTCCAACCTGAACTATACTTTCGTTTTTCTTTTGTAAAGAATCTGTCTATTCCTGTAGTTGGAGGAGGAGGGAACAGTTTGTGATTAGGAGATGACAATGGTTGTGTGAACATAAGTACAAAATTACTTTGAACTTTTGATGTGTTCTGATATGACTTATGATTAAATTTCTATGAGCACTTTCTTGTTTGTTTCAGGAGACTTCAGCTATGGCTGAAATCAATGATGACCTGATAATTGAAGGTAATGATAGTATCATTAAATTTGAATTTAGCCATATTTATGCCTTTTAACAATATGAGCCAACTTTTATTTGAGGTATGTCCTGGAAATTCAAGAAGGTAACTCATGTACTGAGGTCTTCTGTGGGGTGTAGCTGAGATGAGTTGGGGTTGATACAGCTGACATTATATGCCAAGTAAAATGGGACATTGTCAATAACACAGTAGCTTTCTCTTAATGCTACCTTCAGTCTCCTTCCAAAATGGTCTAATACAGAATTTGTCATCTCTGTATTGATTCTGCTAAGCAGATTCTGTATTAAATATTCATTAATAAGCAAAAGTTCTATTTTCAAACCCTGAGGTAAAAGCTTGCCTTTAACATGTGCTAAAATGAATATCCAACTTGTACTTAAAGATTTGGTACCAAACTTAATTATTTGGCTGTGAAGGTTCTGGAACAGTGCTTCCCACTGAGACTTCTTTTGTCAGTATTTGATAACTTCATCCTGTGTAACACATAAATTAGTAGAAATGACTTAACTGATTTAGGGAAAACCTTCATGGTTTAAAAATTATCCTTAAATTTGTTTTAAATACTAATGTTGTCTTAGCATTCTAATACAAGAAATTCTAAAGAAGTTAAAAGGAATTGTGTGAAGTTTGTCATAATTTTGGGGGGAATAAAACAGGTTTATTGAATTTATTTATTAAAGTACTAACTCTAAAGCATGTTTTATTCGGCATTTACTTCTCAGTTTGTGCCCCTCTGAGGTCAGATACTTGTACTTACCAGGTTTTTATTTTCAGATCCACAACTTCACTTGGATATTGATGAAATGAACAGACAATTTATGGAGACAAGTGAAGAACTCTATGATTCGCTCATGAATTGTCACTGGCAACCTCTGGATACGGTCACTTCTGACATCCCCTTTGCTATTTAAGTGTCTTATATAGCATGACCGTTATGACCAAGGTGCTAAGACTACATTTCTTCTACATTACTCTAGATCATAAGTTTTAAAGCACAATGATAAGTTGGGTTTTTTTGCTATGCTTTTGACAGATTCTGTAATCTTTTTTTGTTCATCACTCTACTCTTGGAGCATCTTGAAATCATGTAAATATTCTAGAAATGTAAAGAGTTAAATGGGGTCTAAAGGTAGACTTGCCTGTGTAAATAAAAATTTGTTTCTGCAAACCTGCCAGCAAGGGATTTTACTCTTACATGTGTGCAGCACATTCTCTTCTGGCTTACAGAATTTAACTGGGGTATTTCATCTGTCATTGATTTGGAATGGGCATCGGGCCATGAACAAAACCTAGCTCTTCTAGTTTTCTAAGTTTCTGAGATAATTTTTTACAAGCACTTAACATGCTTGCTTAGATAAAAGTGTATTTAGGAGATGCTTCCAGGGTTTGCTATGGGGACACTCATGCCTGCTGTTCCTTCTGCAATCTGTTGGAGCTAACTATGCTACTGTTGAGATCTGCTAGTCAGTTAAAACTGCTTTATAAGTATGGTATATTAAACAGAAGTGCAAACTTTGGGGTGCCACAGTTGCAAGTATTCCATGAACTAAGGCTGTGTTCAGCTGACCATCTATGCCCCAGCATATGGCTTCTCCCTAAAGTCTCCTCTTGCCCCTTCTGTAGTTGTCTCAGCTGATGCTTTACAACAAAAACTACTATAACATTCTTAAACCTAAAAATTCATGGAGGAAAGAACTTCCTGGTTTAAAGGAGGAAAAATAACCCCCTACTAACAAAAGAATCCCTTAACTTTTTGTGCCTTTGGTGTAAATAAGTTGCACCCTGTCCTGATCTCTACAACTGGATCAGTCTTCCTGATGCCCAGATTCTGTGTGCCAACATCAGAGGTGTTTTCTTTAATGATGAGGTTGTAAGATTTTTATTTTTATTTTTTTAGTAGGGTGCCAGTCTTCAGTATTGAAGTTGGAGGGGGAGGGGAGATGATAATGAGCAGAATGATGCTTTATTAGCCAGCCACCTCTCAGTAGCTTTCCTTGCTGTTAAACTGCCCTCATCTTGAAGGGCAGGAAGTATTTTGTAATCAGACTACTTAACAATGTACAGGCAAAAGTATTCACTATTAAACAATGTATAGTAATGAATAACTTAAGCTAAATTCTGCTTCTAGCCTAAGTAATAGCTGTGGAAGCAACTAAAACAAGTCAAGATGCTTGCCACATGGCTACTGTCATGTGTGTTTTGGGGGACAATCTAAAACAACTGTTAGCAGATGTAGGAATCCATTTCTCTGGCCTTTTAATGACATTAATAGTGAAAGTGGTGGCCATTAGCCATGTATGGTTTTTTAAATGTAAAACAAATCCTGTATTGAATCATTTTAGTAATACTGTCCTGTCACTTCTAGCTGCTGACCAGAAACTCCTTCTGCTATCTCTTCACTGTTTAACTTCTGTTAGGAATATTTTCATAGTGAAAATCTGCCATCACATACAGAAATTTAAAAGCAGACTAGGCTTTGAGTACCATAGAAACCTTCTCTTTTTCCTCTGTTTTTGCAGAGTGGCACGTAGGAACAGCCAGAAGGCAAAGAACCTCATGTAGGCAGGGGGAGTGGCATCGCAGAATGTCAGCAATTGCCTCCTTGCTTTGAGGAAAGCTAGTTGCTGGGTAGCTGGGAAGAGGGATTTGGGCAATTCCCTTGCACAAACTGATGAGTCTTTGGAGGGTGATGGTGGGGAGCATATTTATGAGAATTTGATGGAAGGTGGAAGTAAAATAGACGGAGCAAAGAACCTGACTGGGTGGGAAAGGGATTGCCTGCATGCATACATGGAATTGTTTTAGAAGACTGAGGTAGGGGAGAACTGTTGAGGTGGTAAATGTAGGCTCCTTGATTTTGAATGGGAGTGTGAAAGCTTAGAAGAAGTTTTGATGCCAACTTTAATGCATAGCTGTGATGCTTGAGCTTAGTAGTAAAAGCTGGTCTGCTACACAGAGGGTTTTGAAGCTAGTAGGTACTATCAACATGAGTAGCAAGGGTACATAGGAAGGATGGCAGGCAGCGTCCAGCTCTGTGCCTGAGTTATGCTGCTTGAAGTGGCTTGCATAGCACCACTTAACACTGCAGTTGCATTCAGCAAGTAGTCTGTGGAAATCTTTTGTGCTATCAACTAAAAAAATGTGATAATACGTGTTGGCCCGTAAGAAATGTTGACTGATTGTTGTAGAGTATTTGTGCTGAATTTTGGCCATTGAATTTGATCCATAATGTGTAAACTGTAATGTGGGGCCCAAGCAGCTATGTGATTTCATTTAGTCTGACAATGTGGCAGTGACAGCACCACACTATATGAACCTCAGTACAGTCTCAGTCCATAGCTACCATGTTCATGCAATTCTCCCTTGTTAACAAAGTCTCTACACCCTACATTAGAGACTATTTTGAAACACTCGTGCACCTTCTGTTCTGGAATGTAAACTACCTATATAAGGGAAATACCAATTTTGTAAATTCAGTGAAAGAGATTGGGCTGCTAGTGGGTGTATTGTCTTGCAGTCAACTTAAAAGGAGGAAGGGGGGGAAAAAAAAAAGCATATGTATATGTTGACTGCAGCCTATGTGATGCTGTTCCAAAATAGTTCTCTTAAACACCCACCACCTTTTTTGGTCTCTCCTGAGACTTATTAGCTGATTCCCTTTTGCAGTCAGGAGTGCATGCGTGGGATTGGGAGTGTTACAGTGTTTAGGGAGTGATATAGTGTTTATAGTGCAGGTTCTTGACTGTAGAAGCATCCTGAATGTGAAGTTTCTTTCTGGGTTGGTATTACCTATAACCCCCAAATATAGGAAAGAGTGTTTTCATTAAAACTGTTGGAATACATTGCTGAGACTTTCTACTGAGTAAACTTCCACTTGTTTTACAACTAGCAGCGTGTTAGCTGGCTTATACAAAGACCTGAATGCATTATAGGGGTGTCTGCCATCAGTTCTACAAAGATGTGATTGCAGTGGGAGCTTTCCTAAAAACAAAAAAGCTTAAAAGCAACCTTTTCAACACCACCATATTTCACTTTTTCTGGTTCTCTATCTCCATTTTATCCAGCTGATAGTTTTTGTGGGTTTTTTTTCCTCCAAGCTTAATGAAGGTTTTTTGTAAGAATATCCAGTAATAGTTTCATAAACTTTTTTTCATTCTACGTAGTTGCAATAGATAGTGCCTTACTCAAGATTTGCTTTTTTTTTTTTCTGGAACAGTAGTTTTAACATTTCCTATCCCTCCTCTGAAAAGAATGGCTTTAGTACAATAGTATGAGGGGCTACTGATCCCACAGTTGTGAGCAGGGAAAAAGAAACAGGCCAAAAAGGATAGAGAGTTACTTAAGCCGTGACTGTTTCTTTTTGCAGGATGCTCTTGGACCAACAGCTTCTTTCTAGCACTACCTCAAAGTAAACTTGCAGATCTAACTCACAGGGAAGATGCATCAAATGCTGATGATTCCTCTCGTTCTGCTGGATTTTTTTTTTTTTTGCTTTTGCCTTTCATTTTGGCTCATTTTTAATGATGCATATTTAACTTCAGTGACTCATGTTAATAGACATTGTGTACAGCTGCAAGCATTTGAGTCATAAGTGTCATTAAGGGCATGTCACTATATAGAAATTGTTCTAAATAAGTAAGATGTAAGTAAATAGCATAAGAATTCAGAGAAAAGTTGTAGTGTAGCTGCCTTTGACACTCATCTGGAAGAGAAAATGTTGTTTCAGGTTATCTTAATATACTTAGCATACATCAGAAAGAGAATCTTATTGTAAAATGGACCAGCTCTTATGAGTGTCCAATGTAGGAGTAACTTTAATCAATTTTTTGTGCGGATAGGCTTTTAGAAGTTGGCATTACTACTGATAAATGACCATTATTAAAAGGCACAATTTATATCCCTTCATGAAGCTTGTTCTTCCCATAATGGGAACCCATAATGGGGGGTTCTTCTCCTGCTGGAAGTCACAGTTTAGCATGGTGATTGATTCCTTGTCTGAAACAATGACAAATTCAGGCTAAAAATGTTACCTTCTTTGTATTTTGCTGATGATACTGATGTAAATCTCTTTTGATTATATTGATATAAATTTGTTTTTGACATATGTTATGGAAATAGAGCCTTGTACTAGAATTGGTCTGCAAATGTAATACACTAGCAGCTTACAAGCAATGAGGTGTTTCTTGCAGGTGCCTTCTATATCCATGTGTTCCTTGCCCTGGCTGGCATAAACCATCCCACTAGACATAAAATTGTAGTTAAGCTGGTAGGGGAGGAGAAGAAGAGACGAGAGTTTTGAAGGTCAATTTTATGGGGAAGAAATACCTAGAAGATAATTCCACTCTATAGGGATTTCAGAAATGGTCATCTTGTTTAGATGACCATGAAAGCAGGACTAAGGACTCACAGGTGGACTGAGAGCTAACAAACCCAGAGAGTTGGGAAGATACCAACATGGTTAAAAAGTTCCAGTATGAAACAAGAAGCAAAGACTTCACAGTGTGAAAATCCCGAGGTTCCTCCTAAAAGCAAGGACTCTGCTGCTGCTGGGTTGCCTCTCTTGAGGCCTTCAGAAAGAACTGCTCTTACTGGTGTGAGTTCTCCTAAACCCTTGAGTCTGATAAGCTTTTTCTTAAGGTGTGTGCTGTGATGACTGCTTTTATTTTTTGGTGGAGATGGGTGAAAGGGATTGTGAAATACTGTATTATGGCTCTATCTTTCATTGTTGAGTATCTGATAGACTCAGTGATCACCTCTCTTCTACATCAGTGTGTGAGAAAACATTTGTTACTGCATTGTGTTGCATTTTGGGTGATGAACATGTTTATTGACTTTTACATTGGGTGGTTGAGATTCACTGCTCAGCTCCATCAGTAGAGTGCACCACTGATGGTGCACTTAAGACACAGAGCTACAGACGTTTCTCAACTTTTTAGTAGCATAAAAATTCATAAGAAACTAAAATACTTTACATTTTCCTAATTTGTAATGAAAACCCATCTTGTTTTGAGGTACAAACAGCCGCGTTGAGGCTTATCTTTTTTCACCTGGTTCCTGTTGGCCAAAACTGAATGACATTAAAGCTGGAGGTTGCCGTTTTCCTTGCTTACACGCGCTTTTTTGTGGGATCCTGAAGTAACAGCGCGTACCTTCCCCCTCCCGCTTTACAAGCTTGCTTTCCGCCTTCCCCGCGCGTCGCTCCGCCTGCGCGCTAGTACTGGCGGGGGGAGCCGCTGCCCGGGGGAGGTGGGGGTGGCCCCGCGGCCCTCGGGCCCAGCCTCGCCGCCCGCGGCGGGCGGAGCAGCAGCAGAACTCACGTCCGAAGCGCTCAGCCTCGGTCATTTGCGGGGGGGGGGGGGGTGTTTCTCACGCCCTTCGCGGGTCCCGGGAGCCCCGGCGAGGGGGGCCGGGGAAGGCAGCACCCGCGCCGCGCGGGAGGACGGGGCGCCCCCGCCCCGCGGCCGCCGCGGCGGACTACGTTTCCCGAGAGCGCCCGGGGCGGCGAGCGAGGACTTCCGGGCCGTCCCGCTGGCGTGACGCAGGCGGCGCGGCGCGGGCTGGTGACGGGCGGGCGCCCGGGCGGGCGCCGTGTGGTTGGTCGGACGGAGGGGGGAGGGGTGCAGGGGCTCGGCGGCGGCGCGAGCGGGCGGGCAGGCCGGGGCCGGCCGGCGCCCGAGCGCGGAGCAGGCAAAGGGCGCGCGCGCGGGCGGGGGCAGGGAGTGGAGCGGAGCGGGGGGGGGCAGCAGCGGGAGCGCGCGCGGGGGGGCCGTGGCGCCGCGGGGAGGGGCAGGCCGCGGAGCCCCGGGCAGGCCGCGGAGCCCCGCGCAGGCCGCGCGGCGCGTGGCGGGCGGGAGCCGCCAGCAGGCCGCGCCGGGCGCGTCTCTAGAGAGACGGTGACAGCACAGAGGGGCGGGGGGCGCGGGTGAGGGCGGCCGGGCCGCGGCGGGAGGAGGCGGAGGCGGAGGAGCGGGGCCGCACGAGGCGGCCGGCGGCGGGGCCGGGCCCGCTGCGCGCGGCGCGGCCGGGGCAGCGGCGGCGGGGCGGGGGGAGGTGGCGGGGGGCAGCAGAGGGGCCGGATCCCAACATGGCCTCTGGCGGCGGCGGCGGCAAGATCCGGACCCGGCGGTACCACCTGGGCGCCGCGAAGCCGCCCTACGCCCGGAGCAAGCAGGTGAGGCGCGGCGGCGGGCGGCCGCGGCCCCGGGCCGGGGTTTCCCGGCGGAGCGGCGCGGCGCGGCGCGGCGCGGCGAGGGGAGGGGAGGGAGGGGTTTCCCGCCGGGGCAGCAGCATTGTGGGATTTCCGGGCGGGCGGCGCCGCCGCCGCCGGGCCCGCGGGCGCCGCGCGTGCGGGGGGCGCCGCGCGTGCGGGAGGCGCCGTGCCGCGCTGCCCTTTTGTTCCCTCCCTCCGTCCGTCCGCGCGGCGCCCGCTCGCTGCCCCCCGCCGCTCGGCCGGGCGGAGCGCGGACGCGCCGCGGCTCGGCAGGAAGGAGAGGCGGGGGGAGGAGGCGGCCGGTGCCGCCGCCCGGGTCGCGCGGTGGCCGGGAAGGGGCGGCCGCCGCCGCGGGAGCGCGCTGGCCCCTGTCCTCCGCCACCGTCTTTTTGTCTCCGCGCTGCCTGGTGCTCTGCGCGCTCTCGCCCGCGGAGAGACACCGGGGAGAATGATTTGGGTTTGCCGCCTGGCAAACGCTGCTCTCCAAACGATCCCCTCCAATTAAAATTGGCATTTGATTACCGAGCGTACTTTTCTCTTCAGATTTAACTGCATTTCTTCTAGTGTTTGCCTTATTCACAAGTTTCAGCCCATCTTGCAAGTTAGTTTGTGAGGGTACTAATAGTTATTCATTTTCAAGTTTGCTTTTTGGGAGATAACATATGCAGAGCCCTCGGTTCTGCATCTGGTAATTTCCTCAGTCTCTTGCCTGTGCTTAAATGTGCTGATGCCCTGCAAGTTAAATGTAATTCACGAGGCATTTGTTCTCCTTTATATTGCAGGATAGAGCAGACGGATAACAAAAACTAGTTTGTACATTGCAGCACAAAAATCCCACACCAGTTAGTGGCTGGAGGGAGAGAAGCAGAAACGCTTCCTGATCTGTTTGCTAAGAATTTCCAAGAGGCAGAGAAACAGGACTCTGGATATGCCTTCACATGTGTTTGCCATGTGCCGTGTATTTGAACCTGAAGCTGACTGTTCAGCCAAAACCCTTGCATTATTAAATCAGTAACTTATCAGTGGCTACAGAAATGAGTATTTATATGCAAAACTGAGGGAGCAATTTGCATGAATTGTTACTCATTTTTTTCTTATTTTGAGAAGTACTATACTTTTTTAGGTTTATAGGTAGTATACTGTTAAGTGATATTGTCCATATAAAGCTAGGATAGTGACATTGAATACAAAAGAATCACTACACTTACAGAGCAAATGTTGAAAGTTCTACGTAAATGAGAGAATAACACTGAAATTACCATGTCTTGCATGTGCTGATACTGTGTAGATAACTGATAAACCTGACACATGAATCTGAAGTAATTACAGATTAGATGGTTTTCTAACTCTTCTATTGACTGTTATCTTTGTGCCTTTTCTAGTAGGTTTATTTAAACAGTGTGCCAAAGCAAACACATGGTTGGGGATATCTGTGGGATTCCGCTCAGAGGTTGGATGCTGCAACTTGAATACATAGATCAAATTAGCAGTGAAGTATTGGAAAGAAAATTATTGTAATGATTTAATAAACTAACAAACTGATAGAAGTTAGGTATGTGTGTTTATTGTCATGAATAGTTTTTTAACCATGTGCAGCTTGTTAACTTGCATTACATAAGAAGATGAGCTTCTGGGTAGAGAGCTACCTTAAGTTGTAGTAATTGACAAGTGTTCTTGTTTCAGTATAATGTCCACTCTGCAGAAATATTCTGTGATTTAATGTTAATTGTCTCTCAGTAGTGAGTTTGAGAAGACATGAGAATATTCAGTGCAACTTTGACATGACGTTATACCTCTAATTCTGACCCCCATCCCTAAATCATTACAGCTTTTATCAGTAAGTAGAATCATAGCCTGTGGAAGCTTTTTGACAGACCTGTTTTAGGTGCTTGTGGTCAAAATTAGAGTCCTGAAAACCCTCAATCTCTTATCATCAAGCTCTGAAGGTGTCTAAAGGTTGTAGGCAGTTTAGCTAATAGCTTTAAAGTTCCCAGGATATCTGATTTCCGCCCCCCCCCCCCACTTGTATGAGGGATGATTACCATGATGCTTAGGCATCATGGTGTCTGCTTTCTGGTTGTTGTTCTTTTGCCATAGTCTCCTGGGGAGTTTGATCAGGTGGGAATTCTCTGATCACACCTAACGTACTGCAGAATCAGTCTTCTATAAAATACAGTGACAGCTTTAGAAGACAGTTGGAAGAGGAGGTGCTGCTGCTGCTATATAACAACTAGTAGTTAAAGCATTTGTTCAGAATGTGATAGACCCCTTCCTTCAGTTTCCTTTTTTGCCTTGAGGGATCAACCCACATCATCTACTTTCCGGGCAAATATCCTAGTTGGCAAGCTGTATGTTGTCTTTAGTTCTATTGACTGAAGCTGGTTTACTATCTAGAAAAAGAATGCATGATTCATTGAGACAGAAAGAGGGCACATAAGAAAATGTTGCCCTCTGGCCTGCTGATTGGGGTGCTTCTCCAAGAATGGAGACATGTAGACTTTGGTCCTTGCTCTCAGAACTTACTTGTTTTATGTTAGATATTTTATGGAGCAAAGATGCAAAGCGTTGTGTTTCCTGCTCCTTCCTCCCAAATGAAAGCCCTGACCATTAAGCTTTAGAGCCATGCATCCGTATGTTTTTTTTGGTTTGTTTTTGTTTTTAAATCTAGTGCCTTTTTTAAATCAGCCCCAAATAGGACAGGTGAAAATATGCTATCTGGAAGAGATGACTATGACTTGTAGCTTTTGTACTTTTCTGAGAGATGGAGATATGGATTCAAACCCCCTCCACTAGCGATGGGAACTGAGCCATGATATTTTTTATATAAAAGAGACACTGAATACTGTCTGTAGCTATATTACTAAAAGAAAAAAAAAGTGGCAGCACTGCTAAGTAAAGGTGGTATGTAGTCACCCACCATGGAGGTTTCTGGGCTGGGAATCCACAAAAACAAAAGAGCCTTTTTGTGTCTCTGGGTTAGGCATTCTGGGAGTAGAATTTAGGTGTTCCTCCCATTCACTGTGCTTTCCTAATGGCTAAATGTTGACTTTAGATAATGCCATGCTTGGCATGCTACCTGTTTACTTAGCCATCTCATTCGAAATATCCAGTCCCCTGCACCACGTAAGGAGCTTAGGCACTTGGGTTAAAATCACGGCTTCTGTTCCGAGAGCCAAGCACATGAAAGCAAGGTGGGTGCTGTTGTGCCCAACATTTGGGTTCCCTGGCCAACTTCTGGATGTGGCCTCAGTGCTTCCAAACGCTGGTTAGATCCTGGTCACTTAGGTAGACCAGTGATTGGAATCACTAGTGTGAAGGGGAATAGTGTTTATATTACTAACTTATTACACAGCTTCTACTATAGTATCTGCATATTCCCATTCTTAACTTTATGTTTAGCTTAAAGAACTGCTGTTCCCATCTGGGTAACCTAGAGATTTCAAAGATCCTACATATGTCATTATAGGAGACTATAAAATAATTTTGAGTTATTTTTACTTGATAATTATTCAAATGAAAATATGAAGGAATTTGCCTCCTCTGGACTTTAAAACTCCTACAAGCAGATTTAAACTCAAGGAAAAACAAGTTATATGAAAAGTCTTTATACCCTTGCCATAAGTCTGTATGTTTATTTTAAGCTTCAAATTAGTGCTTTTTTTTATATTGGAGGTCATAACTGTAGATTGAAACTTGTGCTGGTGAGTGGCTTGTTTTTGTTTTTTCTTGCGTGTGTGTATGCTAGTGCATATTTCTAATGTAGATGTGCTGCTCTGGTATAAAGCAGAGCAGTCCAAATGTGTTTTACTTGGTGAAACCAGCATATGCTGTTGCATGTATTTAGTTGGTGTTGTGCTGATGTAGTTATGATGTTCCCAGAAAGAGGGGACTGGCAGGCTGTTGAGGGTATATTCACTGGTCCTGGTCACAAAAGCTGCTCTGAGTTGGTGAGTTTTGCAAAGTCATTTGAGATACAGTGTAAGCAGTAATATTCACCTCCCATATCAAACAAGCACAAGTCTCCATCTTCAATAGTCTTATCTTATCATCTTCAATAGTCTAGGGAGGAATAACCCCAAGCACCAGTACAGGTTGGGGGTTGACCTGCTGGAAAGCAGCTCTGCGGAGAAGGACCTGGGAGTGCTGGTGGACACCAAGTTGACCATGAGGCAGCAATGTGCCCTTGTGGCCAAGAAGGCCAATGGTATCTTGGGGTGCATCAGGAAGAGTGTTGCCAGCAGGTCGAGGGAGGTGATTCTCCCCCTCTACTCAGCCCTGCTGAGGCCACATCTGGAGTACTGTGTCCAGTTCTGGGCTCCCCAGTACAAGAGGGATGTGGCACTACTGGAGCAAGTCCAGCGAAGGGCTACAAAGATGATTAGGGGACTGGAGCATCTCTCTTATGAGGAAAGACTGAGAGAGCTGGGCCTGTTTAGCCTGGAGAAGAGAAGGCTGAGAGGAGATCCTATCAATGTGTACAAATATCTAAAGGGAGGGTGTCAAGAGGATGGAGCCAGACTCTTTTCAGTGGTGCCGAGCGACAGGACGTGAGGCAACGGGCACAAACTGAAACACAGACAGCTCCACCTGAACATGAGGAAAAGCTTTTTCACTGTGAGGGTGACAGAGCACTGGACCAGGTTGCCCCGAGAGGTTGTGGAGTCTCCTTCTCTGGAGATATTCAAAACACGCCTGGATGCAATCCTGTGCAATGTGCTCTAGGTGACCCTGCTTGAGCAGGGGGGTAGGACTAGATGATCTCCAGAGGTCCCTTCCAACATCAGCGATTCTGTGATTCTGTAAGATTCTGCCCAGACAAAGCAATCAGAGGACTGGGAACTTAAACTATATGCAGCACTGCCTAAATCATTACATTATCACCTGCTCTTGAAGACAGCCCAGTTCTAAACTACTGTTTGATTTGTTTTATGTTATGTATGGGGTTTTCTCGGTGGGCAGTGGCTGCAGACAGTGGGCAGAAGGAATCTTATAAACTGCCTGCTTTATTCTGAGAAGAAATCTTGAACCTCTTGTGCTCAAGAGGTGGTGTTCCTAGAATATCATGTTGAGTAATTTAAATTGGATAATGTTTCATAAACCCAAAGCAAGAAAATATTAATAAAAAAAATCTTTAAACTATTAAGAATGTCTATAGGGCATTATGTAAGTATAACTATTGATTTAACTGTTATCAATAGGGTTATACCTTGAAGTGTGCTAAGATGATTATTTTTATTTTTGTATACATCTCTGCTTGTTTTGGTTTAGTAGTAGGCTAGCATACTGAGCTAAATATGCATAGATTTTAAGAAATGTTTAATGCATATTTAAAGGTTTGTTCTAAAAGAATGGGCTAGTTAACTTCAGTTGGTTTTCTCCCAGCACTATGAAGAAAACTGTATTAGCAAAATGGATTTTTAAATATTGTACTTGTTAGTAGTTATGAATACCTTCTACAGTCACTACCAGATGAATACCTTCTACTGTCAGTGTAAGCAAAGATGTATCCTAGTTGGGAAAAACTTCACTGACAATTTTCTCTTATTTCAAAATGTTCTCAATGGTATAACAAATTGTAGAATATGTTGGCTGTAGCATTTTATTAATATTTTGGTTATTGTCTCTCAAAGTGTTGTCATGACAGCCCTGGGGGCTGCAAAGTGTTGGAAAAAAACCCAATATTAGTGGGTGGTATCTTAGGACAGAGGATTGAAAAACAGATGCGATAATTGGTTGTGTTAGCTGGGACACTGCAGATTGCCTTAGTTGCTGGCAGCACATCACTTCCTCTGAGTGAGAGAGTATTTATTCCTCTGGTTAGTAGTGAGAGCTGGTTCTTGCTCCACTGTCACGGAGGCACTGAGCTGCTGCTGATTCTGAAAGCTGTGTGAGGATACAGTGCAAAATCCTTTTTGCTCACCTAAAAGAGTTTGAGAAGAACAATTTCAGTTCAGCATAGATGCAGGCCAGCATAGCCTTGTCTATCAAATTCATAACACAACTGGATAGTGACTGACTCAGTGGACAAAGGGTGAGCAGTGGATGTTGTTTACCTTGATTTTTAGCAAGGTCTTAAGCATGGTCTCCTGTATTATCCTTGTAGCCAAATTGGTGAAATACAGACTGCTCAAGTAGACTGTAAAGTGTTTGGAAAATTAGCTGAACCACTGGGCTCCAAAGGTTGTGATCAGCAGTACAAAGTTGCACTGGTAGCTGGTTATTAATAGCATCTCTCAGGTGTTGATACTGGGACCGATAATGTTTTATGTCTTTATTAACAGTCTGGGATGAGGGAATGGAGTATTCCCTCAGCAGGTTCCTACATGAAACCAAACCTGGGGAGCGTCTGTATGCTGAAGGGTAATGCTGCCACTGAGGGGTCTCAACAGAAGGGGCTGACAGGAACCTTGTGAGGTTCAACAAAGGCAAATGCCAAGTCCTTCCTCTGGGACAAAACAGCCCCACAAACCTGGTGGACGAGTTGAACGTGAGTCAGCAGTGAGCCCTTGAGGTGAAGAAGGCCAACTGCATACTGGACTGTATTAGTAACAGTGTTGGCGGCAGGTGGAGGAAGGTGATGATTCCCCTCTGTTCATCACTTGCAAGTCTGCCTTTGGAGAGGCTGGAGCATGTGTCCAGTTTTGGCCTCTCCAGTACAACAAAGGTGTTGACATGCTGGAGCAAGTCTAGCAGAGGGCCACCAAGATGATTAGGGGGCTGGAGCATGTGATGTATGAGGAGAGGCTGACAGAGCTGGCTTTGTTCAGCCTTGAGAAAGCAAAGGGGAGACCTGCTGTCTGCAAATACCTAATGGGAGGGTATAGCAAAGGTGGAGCCAAGCTCTTCTTGGATATTAACAGCAGTGGGACAAAAGGCAGCAAACTCAAGTTGCAAAATAGGAAATGCCAGTTAGATATTAGGAAAATGTTTTCACTGTGAATCACAGTTCCAGTGTGTAGTTGCACACTGGAAGAGCTTCCCAGAGAGGTCTCCATCCAAACCCAGCTGAACACTGCCCTGGGCAACCTGCTCTCCCTGACCTTGCTCTGAGCAAGAGGTTGGACTAGGTGACCTTAGGGTCCCACCCAGCCTCTGTGGCCATGCGGTTGTGTGACAGCTGCTGTTGGCCTGCAGAACACACCGACATGCATTTCCAGCATAAATGACGACATTACTTTAGGTTCATAATCCTTTTACTGGTGCATCCTCATTCTGTCTCAGGGCTGTTTTTGAGGGAAGAAATAAATGCCCGCATCTCACTGTTGCATTTTATCTAGAGTAAACTGTAAGGTTCCCCTCAGGGAGAGCATAGCTAAGAGGCCTTTCTCTAAGGTTGCTGTTTCCCAGACTATTTTTTTCAAGCATCTTCTGTTTTTTTAGAGCTGGTAGGTGATGTGATACACTTTTGCCATTTTACAGCTGTTAAATTGTAAAAACTCTGTGGGTTTTTTTGCAATCTTTTAAATACTTTTATTGAGTAGATACTGTACAAGCATGAACTGTGGAATGGTGGTATTTATACAGTCACGAGAGAAGAAGGAGAGATCTCAGTATATGTTTCTTGTTACATTCTACTAAGAGAGTAAAACGAAAACTCTCCTGTGTGCTTTCTGAAAAGTACAATACATGTCTTTGCTAAAGAATTAATAAATATGCTAAATATTTTTTTAATGAAGAATTTGAGCTATTTTTAATTCTTTCTTGTTAGGGTATTAAATAATTTATCCATTGGTTTGTGTGTTCTATTCAGTTTTATGAATAACTGTACTAACTTTGGACATATTTATTATTTTCCCTTGGACAGATCTCTCCTGCCAGGTGTCTCCATTTCTTGCCACCACATTCCATACTCTCTCTCTCTCTCTCTTTTTATTATAATGCTGCTTAAAACCCTTGACTTGCTTTCCTGTAGACAAGACCTGTACAGTTCAGGTATCAGGAGAAAGCTGTTATAGCTGTTTAATTGAAGGTGCAATTCAAATATAGGTTTTAAATGTGTGTGTGTATAAACATTATATATGTGTGTGTGTGTATGTATACGTACAGATCTATATAGATGTTTGTGTGTGTGTATAAACATATATATATATGTTTATTTTGCTAACAGTTGAACTGTGTAAAGCTAGTATTGTTCATGGCTGTGTGTCACCACTTTTGGTGGAAGATTGTTACACCAACAGCTTTGTTAGTGGAAGGGACTGTAAGTATTCTCTAAACCCCTTTAGGCAAAGTCAGTTGGGTCATCTTAAATTTGAGTGTAGGCGAGTATGAACTAGCTTGTTTGACTTTGCCTAAAGCATAAGTAGTTTTGTAAGTTGCTGATACAACTATTTGTCATTGTGGTATTCTAAATTACTTTACAAAAATAATTACTGAAGAGATCTTCTTTTAACTGTAAGATTTGCTATTTTGTTGTTGTTGCAGAGCTTAAAATATTTTTTTTGTCAAAAGAGGGGGAATGTATGTGTAAATGCTTTTCTCCCCTCTAGGTAGGAAATATCATACCACTAAAGCTTTCATATTGGGAAAGGAGTACTAATATTTCCGGGGGGAAGTTTCCTTTGAGTTTCTGTAACTCATCTCATAATTGTGTGTTGCATTTAGTAACAGTGCCTTCATGTCTCTTTGGCTTGGTTGCGATCCCCTTCTGTTTTTCAAAGTAAGCACACACTCATGATAGACTTTAGATGCATCTTTGTAGGGAAAAAATGCATGTTAACACATGGACACCAATGTGCACTGAGGTCCTAACTGCAGTGATTCAATTACAGTTACAGCACACGTGCTGGCTTTGCAAATAGCTATGCTAGTAGAAGATTTTCATTCTTCTTGCCCAGGTTGTCCATTATTGTTTCCATAGCTCTGCTTTTGGAAAGAAGTGTTTGAGCATGTACTGCAAAGCTAGCTGACTTTGCTTTTAGGCTATGATGGTGTTTGGAACAAAATTGTCTTTTTCTGAAGCAGATAGGCTATCTCAGCTCCTTTCCCTATTAGAACTCTAGGACTAGTGACCTCCCAGATTAAAGTAAACCAACCAAACATTTAAACTGTTCAACTGGCATTTTCTTTGAGACTAGATTAAGGGTGTAGTGAGGCATGGAAATATTTACAGCAACAAAATATTAGGTTGGCTAGGAAAAAAAATCTGTGTGCAATAGAGATACGTGCAAACCTGTAATGTTAGGTGCATTTGTAGTTTAACTCATCCTAAGGTAAGCAGATATAAACAAGGTTTAAACTGGTTTAAATATATGTGTATTAGGGATTTACTGTAGTGTAACTAGATACATTCTAAATTGAGTTATAATAGCGCAGCCATTCTAATGTCAGCCTTTAGTATTTATAATTTAACTTACTTTACAGAGTTGCAGAATATATACAGAATTGTAGATGTTACTGCCTACAATCCCTAAAAAAAAATCTTTGGGCAATGACAGTTTGTGTTAGCGGTAAGAGAACAGTGTTTGGAGAAAATGGTAATATGTTTACATGAGATGCTCTTGGCTCTGTCAGGCGAGCTGTGATGAAAATACATTCAGACATTGCTGCCCCTAATGACTAAAGGTTACTGCCCTGTAGCAGAGATGAGCCTACCTTGGCTTCACTGTTCCAGAATATTAGCTTGAGTTGCCAAAGATATAACAGATAAATTACGAAACCTTTAATAAGATACAACAACTGCTGCAGCTAAAGCAGCTCTGTCTGAGACTCAGTGTTTTTTGCTTTATTCTAAGCACCGCTTCTTGTGTTTTTAAAGCTAGTCAGGGAGCATGTGCAGCAGGGTCAAACATAATATAATTTTTAAAACTTCCATGTCCAGTTGAAATTAATTGCAGCTTCTGTTGATGCAGTTGAATTGTGAGGTTTAATTTTTATACACTAGACAGAATGCCGGTTTGATGCTTCAAAAGTAGGGAGGCTTTGAGTTTTGCTAAAATCTAGATGTTCACAGAGAATACCTAAAGGTGATTCTTCAGTTACTTTGTCTTAACTTCCATGTTCAGTCTCTAGACCTAGCAAGATAACTGTTACAACTTAAGGAAATACACGTGCAGGCTTTCTAAATTTTTGGTTTTGACTTTGTCAAGTACAGTTTTGATAGCAAACAATAAGAAAAACAACTGTCCTTTAAAAAACTAAAATGATTATGAATAAGATAACATGATCAATGTGTAACAGAACTGATATGTTACATTCACAAACCCACTGGCATATCCTATTGTCAGTTCCGTTTGTAGATCAGTATGGATAGAAAAGTTATTTCAGAACAGCATAGGAGTACTTTGTTATCTTTTATTACCACCACATTTAATTTAAAAATAAAATTCTAGTTTTTGTGTTACAAGATAGTTATTTACTTTGGAGTGCTACTCCAAAATGGGAGTAATAAAATATTGTTGTAGGAAGTACTTCATTTTTTGATATATGCTTCATGTTATCTATAAAGCCTTGTCTGCACTAGAAAACCTCTGACATGGGGATGGTGTCAGTAAGCTGAGTTGCCCTTGAACAGCATTTAACCATTGTTTCAGAAGTTGCTGTGCAATTTGGCTTGCCCTTGTTTGTCTTTTACACGCAAAATGCCTCCTCACTACTGTGTGCCTGAGATTAGTGTGTGGTATCATATTTGTGTGTGCTTTTAGGTAAAGCGGCACTTACATGTTGTTTAATTCATTCCAGGGAATCTAGTATATTTTAGTAGATAGCAAATTGGTAGAATGGGAAATGATACATTGAAAACCTTTCTTTGTATAGGCTTATTATTTACAGTAAGTAGGGGGAAAGGGGGAAAGTTTGCCATTTCTATTAGCAAATATGTTTGGTGATATTGAGACACTGTAATGAATTGAGTCATATATAGAGAATTGCTGTAAATAAGAGACATTTTTATCTCTGAACTGTGTATTAAAATCCTAAATATGAATGTATGTTATCATACTTTGTTAAATCTGTTTACTTTGTTCCAATGGCCTTGTCAAAACCATCTGGTGCTATGGGAAATGTATTTTTTGATGATTTTAATTTGGAAAATTTTAAACTTGTTCATGTCAGACTTTGCTATCCTGGTGCCATGTGTCATTTTAGCTATTCTTGTGCTCATTAAATAAAAATGATTGGTTCAGGCTACAGGGTTCCTTTGTAGGAAAAGGGAGAAAAAATTGAGCTGCATTTCTGTTAATGTAGCCCTCTGTACTGTCTTTGAAACTTAGCTGTATGCACACTAAGTAAGTGCGAGGCTTTCAATAAAAAATATTAGCTGTATTTATGGTCCCTTCTTAGGGTAACAATGTACTCCTTTAAAACTGCTTGTAAAGCTGTTAATGAAAGTAGTCTCCTTTTAATCTTATACTTTTCATTTTTGACACTGATAGATTCCTATCACAAAGTTTAACACTAACCATATGCTCAGTGATTTACGACACCCATCACTGATCAGTATTAGCACCTAGTGCTAGTCAATCTAGTGCTTTCTAAAAAAAAAGGAAGAAAGATGTCCTATACTTCGTGTTCTCTTTTGAAATGTTTAGTCAGTGTCAGCTAAAGGCGTGGACAAAATTTGAGTTAAAACTGTTCAGTATCATAAGGATTTAACATTGTGGGTTAGATGCTGATTTGTCTATGGGAGCATATGCTGGCTTTTTGCATTCAGATGGAAATGGTAGTAATGGGCTAATATTTTCATGGCACAGACCTGCAAGCAGTGCCAAAATGTAAAACAGTACCTGACTTTCCCTGGGATATTTATTCCAAAGCTACCTAGACTGAGGAAAATGAGTCTTACTTCAAGCAATAAAAAGGAAATATGCTGGCATCAGGAAGCATTTCTTCATGATTTTTAGAAATAAATTTGAACCAGTCCAGTTGCCTTAAAGTTGTTTTTTTTTTCCCCCCCAACACTACATAATTAATGGCATTCCTGTATCATATTGTTCATATTAAGTCATAAGTTTTATTGTCTTTTTTTTTTTAAATGAAATATCAAACTCTGCTGTCCTACATCCAAATTGAAACCACTCCCTAAATAGCAGAAACTCAGTTTAAGCCAGTCTGAGTCTGTGCTGCTGCAAGAGACAATCCCGTCCTGTTTCCATTTCTGTTCTTGCCTTTGCGCTAGCACTCGTGCAGTCACATGGTGAGCTGGAGCAGGGAGCTGATCCTCCTGAAAGGGAGTCCTCGCCATCACACTCTCTAGGTGAATTTTGGGCTGGATCTGTTCCTTGATTAGTTTGTCACGTGACTGTGTATGTGCCAGTGCCAGCACAAGGGAGGTGGATGGAGGTGAAGGGAAGAATTGGGACAGTGTTTTAACGGCAGTACAGAGACAGCTTGTTTAAAGAAGGGAGAAGGCACGTTCCTCCTTTTCCTTGTTCTGGCTGTCTAATTTCTCTCTCTCTCTCTCTCTCTCTCTCTCTCAGGCCAGTTCTGGTGCACTGAGCTAGTTGAACTCATTAGTCCAGCAGAGAAACATGCACTTTTTGCCAGATCAATGAATTCATCGAGAACAGAGATTAGTCTGCTACGTGCCAGAGCTGGCACAAGGTAGCATAGTGGGGAATGGAGAGAGAGGAACATTCCTGCTGGATGACTGGAAGTGGTTAGATTGATCTGCCCCATCTCAATGAACTTCACCCTTAGGTGCTGTAGCTTGCAGGTTTTCTTTTTGAGGACCTACTGATTCATATGTTTTAATAACTTTAACTTCAAAATGAGAAGGAAAAAAAAAATCTATAAATTGGCCTGGAGGTAAAAACTTGATGCTTTGAGGTGTGCATATAGTGAAGTGGAAATTAGCTCTTTTATGAGGTTGTAGATTTTGCATCTCTAAACACCTCATGTTAGTATATGACCTTTATGTATATATTTTTTAGTGCGTTCCATGTTGTATAGTGGGATTTCCTTAATCTTCTCAGATTGAAATCTACTCAATTGCAAAAATAGGTGTTTACCAGTAATGCACTCTTTCTGAGTACTCCTGCCAGTACTTTTTTCCATATTGCTGTATGAAAGACCCCTATAAACTAAGAAAACTGTCCTATTTCTAAAGTATACGTAGCCAAGAAATAGCTTGCTTTTAAGTTTGGGAATCAAATTGTGGCTATGATCAGGTGATTTTTGTTTCTTTATATAAATCCTTTGAAGAACTGGTCTTTTAAAGTAGTAAATTATAACACTTATTTGTATAATGGTTAGCATTCCTGTCTCCATATCTTTCCTTCAGAGTTGCATCTCAAGGTAATATGCTTTGAGTAACTGTAACCCTTGTTACTGTTGCTGTGGTGTTTATATACACAGATCTGTCGAGCGGAGTTGTAGACTTGTAGGATGCACAGAATTTGAAGAGCCGTTGTAAATATCTATTCTTAAGCTATTGGGTCTTTATGTCTTTATTGTGGCTTTTCTTTTTGTGTTCTGTGTTTAGTTCTGCTTTTCTGCTGGTATTTTAGAATGAGAATAGAATATGAATGCATTTAAAAGGAGCAGGCAGCTGTTGGTACTGACAGCAGCTCTCAAACTGCTGAAATCAGTGAGTTAATAACGTGCCAAAGGACTAAAACACGTTCAGCAAGTAAAATGCTGCTGTGCACAGTTAGGACTGTCCTGTGGCATCTTCTGCCCTTTCACAATACTAAGTTCAGTGCCTCTGTAGGGCTTTAGGGAGCGCAGTGGGGAACCAGCAATGGGCAAGGGATGGAGCTGGTGATGCAGGAGTGAGGAGGGACAACGCTCAAGTGCTGACAGGGCAGGCTTGTGTGGGGAGAGGGAAAGGTGTTCAAACACATGTGCTGAAGTTGGAGAATAAGAAGATTAAAAGTTAGAGTAAAATTAAAATTCCAGCTTTAAAAGCAATGCAAGGCATGACATCCTGCTAAAATGCCCTAGCAAGAATATAGAGTGTGCACATTCAAAAGCGTATTTGGTCAATGGTACATCACTTGAACAGCAATCCAACACTAATGCTTTATTTCCTGGGTTTCTGCTGTTTGAATATCACTAAGGTCAGTGTTCTGGGCAGCTAGGAGACACCTTAAGGAAATCTTTGTTTTAGTGAAGATATTTGGGGGGGGGGAGGGGGGGAGACTACCTAGCATGTATGTTTTGCTTTTGTGGGGGAGTTTTTTGTTAGCAAGATCTGTACTTGATGATGTGTTATTTGCTCATAATGCCTGCCTGGTTCTTTCACAGTACTTGTAATCAGTATTTTCATTTTGCAGATGGAAAACAGAGGTGTGTTGCAGTGAATTTTGCTTTTCCTTGCTTTGTCAGTAAGCCACCAGTATTCTGGAGTGTAAAACTGCTTCTTGTTTGTCTTTCACCATGCACGAGGCAGATGGAGCAGGCTGTTAGTACTTTCTGCACTATGACTGCACTTATCAAGTTCCAGCTCCTGAAGTGATTTAAGATGTTACCCTGCGTTGAGTTTAGTCTTAGTCCTGCTGATGTGGCGAAGGGTAGCAAGGCTGTCATATGAAAGAAAGAGTCAGATCAGTCTGTATTTAGATTTGGATGGTGAAGTGTCATCTTGACTAATTATTAGTCTAGCTAGATTCTCCAGTTACTCATTTGGAATACTAAAGGTGGTTGTATGTTTACTCTCCTGGATGCCTATGACTCCTTCCATTTAAGCCTCAGGTAGGTAAAATTAAGTATTTGGAGGATTTCTTCAGTAAGAGAATCATACATGCCCATTTTAAGGCCAGTAATATCTTGTTCTATGATTGAGAAAATCTTTAGCAATACTGAATATATGTAAAGGACTGCATTGCCTAGTTCTGCACCTGAATAATAATTTTGACCATCTGTTGCTTAAAATCAGATAAATATCTGAGTACCATACCAGAACTTTTAATATACATGTCAGTAACTGATAATGTTGTTCCAAAAAAATCTCTTTAGCTCTTCTTACTTTTCAGTTTTCAAAGTGTTGAATTTGCTGAGTTAGCTTTCACGTTTGCTAATTTGACTTACCAGCTAGTTATGTAGCTATAGTGAGTGCAAGAGGGAGGAAACTCAGTGCCACAAGTAAGTGATCTGCCACGCAGGACTGAGATTTGACTAAATGTGTTGAAATTTTGAGGGAATGATAGGGAAGAAGTGACTGACTAAAACAAAATGGTAAATATATATTTCTTAAGTGTAGAATGCAAGCATTGCAAAGAATTGTTAAATGGCAAAATGGAAATGGCTTTTACGTATTCAATAATTGCAGAACATTAGGGTTTAGAGCTCCAAAACGTTAATGTACTGTGAAGTGAAATTTAATCAAAACAGATCTATTTATCAATCCTGTAGTAAGGCATCTGCTATTCAGCTATAGCTTTGTTTTTCTTCTAGGGCTTCTGTTGGATACCCTGACTGTTCAGGGCATAACAGTGGTTTCTGATGCATTTTGTAACTGCAGTTCAGCATTAGAAAAATACTCTGAAATATTAAAGTTCACTGATTCTAACAGATAGCATGGTTGTCACTGCAGATAACTGCTGAGCCTCTGTTTTTGATGGATTTCAAGTGAGGACATTAGGTGGAGGAGTCCTGAAACAAGTATGTATATCAGGAGTTATTTAGAAATAATGTTCCAGGTGGCCTTGTGAATTGACAAGTTCTTGGTGAACTTTCACTGAAGTTTCAGAATTTTGAGAACTGCCAAGGTGACTGGGAGGTGCAGAAACTGATAGTAGTAGTAAATATGTTAAATATGTTAAATATGTCATGTGTCCCAGAAGTATAGAGTTCCTCTGTAAAGGATCATACTCCTTTATCTCATTCTCATTATGAATGTTTGATACCAAGTATCTGTCTTTAAGGTCTGTGGAAAGTTGCTTTTCAGAGTATACCACTGAATGTTTTTCTGTAATTAAACAAGTGTTTTTCTTTCAAGCAGGGAATCATTAGCAGAGTGACAGAATCGGTGAAAAACATCGTGCCAGGATGGTTACAGAAGTATTTCAATAAAAGCGAAGATGAATGTGTAGATACAAATGAATCTACAAACCGGGAAGAGAATCCGGTAAATTTTCATCATGATTATCCAGATGAAGATACCATAGTGATTGATGGGAGAGTCACGCCTGAATCAGCAAGAATTAATTTAGAAGGTATGTGAAAAAAACATTTAGTATTCTGGCCATCTGTATTTATTCACAGATTTCTACTTTCAGATTTAAATTCCTAAAGGAAGCTGGAAAGAGGGTTTTGACAGAATTCAAAGAACTATGTTTGTGAAACTGTCTTAGCTTTAAACTGTAAACGTAATTGTGAAACATCTTGTCTAAGTATATTCTGGAAGATGTCTTACAGCTCTTGGAATTCATCAGTTAACTTCATGTACTCTATTAACCAGGTGCAAACTGTTGATATTACTCATTCGCAAGTGCTCTAGGTTACTTTTTTTTTTTTCCCCCTGAGGTCTGGAATGAAGGTTTATCTAATTTCCCAGGTTAATAAAAAACATTAATGTGTTTTGTAGTCCTCAGAACAAAGGGCTGATGATAATGTGGAATGCCAGAGGAAGGTTCATTCTTCTTATGTCCTATTTCTTTTTTCTTTGGGCTTCTTTGATCAACGTAGAGAAATTCCTTGTTAGTTTAATGGAGAACTGGGGAACCAGTGCCTGGATATGGTTTGTACCTGAAGTCTTTGAAAAGTTATATGGACCCTTGGCAAGAAGTTTCCAACTCCTTACTTTACAGTATAAAAGATTAATCTGTGTTTTATATCCAGAGCTTCTCACTAATTATTTCTGTAGTTCTGCTATGCAAATTGCATATATTCCCATTTGAGTTTCTGTTAAACTAGCAGTTTTGCAGGACTTAATTTTTAATAAGGAGATTATGTTTTGTCTGAGCACATGTAGATAACCATCTATGCATGCAAAGTCAGTTGCTTCTCTTAGTTGCTGAATCAAAAAGAATGAAGAAATACCTTAATCTGCAATGCCACCTAACTGTAAATAAGAAACTTTATAGCTTTTGTGTAGGTACAGCTTGAGCATAAGTTTGGATAAAGGAACAGAGAAGATCTTCATGACTGAGGAACACATGTTGGGTTTTCTAAAGAAATGTGTGAAAGGACCTTTCAGTAATAACAGCTGTACAGCAAACTTACCAACTCCAAGAGCTCAGGAGCAGATGGGCGCCCTAGAACCTTTAATAGCTTATGTTGCAGGCTGGGGGTTGCATATACCAATCTTACTTGCTATACTTATAAACAAACAAACAAAAAACCCCAAACAAATCCTTCTCTTAAGAAAAGCCTGTTTCATCAGCTCTGAAGTATGAATGTGCTAGAGTCTGTATTCCTTTGGTCAGCTGGCCTTTGGTCTAAAACAGTTACTTTATCTAAAATGATACTGTCCTAAAAATCTGCCAGTGCTTTGGAAACCTGATTAGTAGTACTGCAGTGGTTATGAAGCTTGAACTAGGAATTTGTATATGTTTGATTTAGTGAAAGATAGTTTTAGAGCACTTGAGTGTGGGATCAGAATTTACTGTGTTGTAAAACCTCATACTCAACTTCCTCTTAATATGACATTACTATTTATTACCGTAAGCAGTGTTGCTGTTGTAATCGGACAGTTAAATGAAACCCTATATGGGTGAGGAAGAAGTTAAATTCAGCTTCACTATTTTTGTACTGAAAACTTGGCAATAGAATGAGTATTGATAGAAACAGGTTTTGGCTTCTGTGAGCTTGCCTATAAGAAAGCTAATTGTCTCCCTGTTCCTGTTTAGAACCATCCACGAGTAGATCTGCATTAAACTTTTCGGATGTGTTAACAAGGCCTTCTCTTCATCGGAGCCACTTGAACTGTACCATGTTGGATTCCACAGTACCACATTGTCAGCCCTCTACATCTTCTGCACTTGGCATTGGCAGTCCTGGACTCTCTCTTGTAAAAGAAATAAAAGATTCTACCTCTCAGCATGATGATGATAACATCTCAACAACCAGTGGCTTCTCCTCTAGAGCATCTGATAAAGGTAACTTTTATTTTCTCAGTCTAACTTTTTTCCACAAGATGAAATACTTTGCATTCTTTGATACTCCATGTAACCTTAGTAAATAAAATAGGTGAATGCCATTTCTGGATATTGGAATTAAATTAAATTTTTAGTATTTTAGAAGTATATAATCATGTCATCTTTTTAATATAACCATGCTTAGGGATATATTTATGAGACCCTGATGTTACAAAGAGTCACTGCTGAAATACAGTCTTTTCAGCTAGGTTATATGTAAATCTTGAACTGAGATGGTGGGAACTGAACATGACTCATTGTAGCCTGACACCTAGGTTGACTGTCTGGACAGAGGAGTGACTCAATATCTGACTGACAGCTGCTTACATGTGAATAATTCTAGGTGACAAATAGAAACACAAGATGCTTTTCTGAGTTTTGCCAAGAGCAGTTGGAGATGCAGTTGGAGACCTGGGTCATCTCACTGCAGTAGGGCAAGCAGCAGTTTTGCAGCTTTTTCTAGTCCTTCATGTAGTTAAGATCTGAGGCATGATCAGCAAGCCTGCTGGAAAACTTATTCTTAAAATTGAGAGTAGATGTTGCCAGGCTTTGGCAATATAACCTGAGTCTACTGATGCTCTTTCTGGTGTTTTTTCATAAAGCACATATGGAAAACAGATCATTAAATCTGTTAGATCAGCTTTTGGGGAATCTTTCAGGTTTAAAACCCATCCAATTCTGACCTGTGCTGGCCTCCAACCCTTTATCAACATAGGAAGAGCTTTGTATCTGTATAGATGCATCTGTGTTTATGCAGTCCCCTTGCATCTTTCCATGAAAGGGAAAAATAAGAAAGACAACTCTGTGTTTGAAGAATAGTATTAATTTGCTATGAATGCTTTGAAACATTAAAGAAAAGAAGTTATATACTTAATTCAGTGAACAGATTTTGAGCTCAGGATTAATGTTTGGATTTCATACAAAATTTGAAATTGATCTGTATGAAAGAATTCTGAAGTCAAGGTTAGAGCGCTGCAGAAATGAGTATTGGGGGATTTCTTCTTTCTTTAAGACTTATTTTTCTGTATTAACTCTGAAGTTAGAGTGATCTTTAATATTAAAAGTTCTCCTTGTACACAACGTGTTTACATATTGCATCTGTCCTTTTGGCAGATATAGCAGTTTCAAAAAATACATTGGCTCCACCACTCTGGTCCCCAGAGGCTGAAAGATCTCATTCCCTCTCACAGCATACTGCATCTAGTTCTAAAAAACCTGCATTCAACTTATCTGCTTTTGGAGCGCTCTCTCCTGTAAGTACTACACAGTATACTATTTTTTAGTTGAGCTGAATGTGTATCCATTTTACTAACCACTTATCATAATATATCTCTGCAGTCACTTGGAAACACTTCTGTGTTTAAGACAAGTCAGCTTGGGGATTCTCCGTTTTACCCTGGAAAGACCACTTACGGTGGTGCAGCTGCAGCAGTGAGACAGACGAAAGGGCGAATTGCTCCTTATCAGGTATGAGAATAATGATACAGTGGGAGGGGAATTGTAATTGAAATACCAAATGGATATAGCACTCACAAAAGAGCTGTGAGGAGAGCTGAAAATGTGCTACCAGTTCCTATTCTACCAGCCTGCAAGAGTAGAAAAGAGGAATTTCTGTATAAATTCTCTTTTAACAGTTTGCCTAGACTTCTTTCTCCTAATGAAAAAGAATGACAGTAATACCCTAGTTCTAGCTAGTTGTTTCTAGTTGTGCTTTCCTCTGTTCAGTCTTTCAAAAAATTTTCATTCAAGTGCCTTCATCTGCCTCTGACTGTATTACATTAACAAATTCATGCAGTCTTTATTTAAAAAATAAAAACGATGGCATAACTATGAAAACTTGTGCTTACAGTAGCAAAAGCTACAATAGTCTAACCTGCTTGAATACTGCACTCATAAGTATATTTTATAAAACTGTGCTCTTTACTGTAATAGTATCCGAAAGGCAGCTTTGCTGATCCTTTACTCTTCTGTTATTAGAGAGAGGTATGCAGTCCAAAATGCAATCTCAGGATAAACAACAAAATGCTTTCTATTTCAATATGATTTGTGGAGCTCTTGAAGAGTTATTTGCCCTTAAGAGTTCTTAGCATCCTAAAAAGAACCAGCAAATAAAAAATGCTGGCAACTATCAGTAGCTAGAGTTGAATCTAAAAGCAAGTCAATAAAATCTGATTTGCTGGGAATGTGCATTTAAATCAAAATGATACAGATTAGAATTTTATTTAGGAACAGGAAACATGGGTTTGCTGGACTTACTCTGGCAGTCCCTTTGTGCCATGAAACCGGGGAGGGGGCGTCCTACAAGTTCTTGACTTCTGGGAAATCTTGAAAACTTGTGGTTTATTCTGACTTGGTTTTAAATCAAACTTCAGAAGACTCAAAACTTCCTTCAAGCTAGGAACTCTTTTTGGTCAGCTATTTTTATTTAAAAAAATAAATATCTATTATGCTGAAAAGAGGAACCAAAAGATTAGTTTTTTAAAGGAGAAACTAGTTTGTTTGTTGCTGCTTACTGTGGATTGCAGCCAGTCTTGCTTAATTTTTACGTGCTATGTGGTTTGTTTCCTGTCTTTACATAGCAGCATGTTAAGCATCATGTGGTTACATGAGGGGTTTAATATGCAATAAAAAAAAAAAAAGAAGAAATCTTTTTGAATGATGTTCAAAGTCATCTGATGCCAATAAAACAATTTACTTTTTTCAGTGTAATACTTAATCTTTAGATCTGTTACAGTACAAATCAGATCTTTTTAAACAGAGTTAAAAGATCTGCAGACAAATATAATCTTGGAGGAAGGGAGGAAGCATAAAAAAAGTAAAACTAGAAATTCCTGATGGCGAGTGGTATACACTGATTTTAAGATGGTATACTTATACCATCAGGAAATTCTGAGGTCTATTTTGTTACTGAAAGTACTTTCTGCAGCACAAGCCTTTGCTTGAGTTTTCTTTTCCTGATTACTGCTTCAGAGACCCTGACAGTCCCTGCTAATTCTGCTTGCACCTCTACATTTAAGTACTTCTTTTGTCCATGTTGCTTTGTCCCCTGTTCAAGGTGTATGGGGCCCCAGTTAAACTGTTATAAAGTCAGTAGAGTGTATTTTCTACTTTATGGCTTGACCTCTTAGTGAATTTGTTTTTCTCCATCGTCACTAGATTATTGGCTATATCATTTATTTAGCCATACAGGCATATTTAATTCAAAGTCAGGCGTACTAGCATTTACGATGCTAATTTTTCAGACACCAGTAAGAAGACAAATGAAAGCTAAACAAGCAAATGTGCAATCCTATGGTGTGACAAGTTCCACAGCACGGCGCATCTTGCAGTCTTTGGAGAAGATGTCAAGTCCTTTGGCGGTAAATGGCTCTCCTTTTAATTTCTTGTGTTATTAAAAACTGCAGATATGCCAGTACAAGTATAAAGATGTTCTTTATGTTATGTTCAGATTAATTTATTGCACTATTTGTTCAGCAGGATGCTAAAAGGATTCCATCTTCTGTTTCTACTCCACTGTCTTCTGTAAGTTGATAATTAAACCTCCACCTTTTTGTTGCATGAAAGCTTCTCTTAGAAAAATCTTCCTCTAATACTTAGGCTTGCTTTTTTCCTCTAGCCTGTAGACAGGAGTGTGCTGGGTATTACTGGCTTCCATTCAAAACGAAAACAGGTAAGAATCCATAATGTCCTAAGCTGAGATACATAACTTTCTCTGCTTTATAGCTATTAGCAGAATTTCACAAACTTCAAAGACAGCATACACATGAATTCAAGTTAATTTTAGCATTCTACGAAGTATAGCTGTCCTGGCAGTGCACATATTGTTAAAAAATATCTTTATGCCCACACTAAAGGAAGGGCTGTGAAGATTATTCAGTTTAAGGATGATGTTATTTTTGTATTATGGTATCTTGATACGTCAATCAAGAACAAATTTTCTGGAACACACACAGTTTTATGTTGTGCTGTAACTTGAAGTTAAGCTACATGTTGAATTTTGTTTTTAGGAGAACTTTCTCTTGGAGAAATCATCAGAAATGAAAAAATATTACTTGAGTTGTCATAGAAATTTTGTCAGACTTCTATGTTCATTTCAGTGCAAAAAAGTAGCACTTCTTTTTATTCCTTCTTGATGTAAGAAGAGGAAAATTGTTTTGTCACTTGTGTAATCCTGTGTTCCTAAATTCCTTTTCTAAGGTGGCATTAAATTGGTGGTAATGCTGTAGTAAATCATGATTTCCTTCATTTTTTCTTAAGAAGTGAAAATTAGTCATGTTTTTTAACTGAACTTTAATATTGGGTATTGTTGGGTTTATTCAATTCTGAAACCCACAAAAGGCCACTTTAACATCAGGCAACTGAAGGAACAAAAAGATGATTTTCCTTCCATGCAAATTTTCCATCTGCTGTTTTAATGAGAAAGTGGACAGAATGTCCCAAGTTTCTGTCCTAATCTCTTGATTAAGAGTATAACTGTGTTTACAAACACTTCAGAACTTAAAAAATCTCAGATTTCCTGTACTATTTTTTTACCATGTGCTAAATTACAGAGACATTGAAAAGTAAAGGATATGATTTCTTTACTATAAATGGTATCCAAAATAATTGAAAACAAAGCTGATATGGATTCTCAATTAAATTGTGGAACTACACCTGTGATGAGACATTAAGAAAGATCTACTAGATTTGCAACAGACAGCCTGGAGTTGTCAGCCGGTAAAGGAATGTTGCACACAGCTGTCACTGGGTGAAAGAAGAGAAATTGTCTATTCCCATGTTAGAATTCATAATGTTTGGCATGGAAAGGGAAGCCCTTGATGAGACGTAATTGTTTGCCAAGGAGAAGGTAATGTGTTTTGCTGTTAAAGCAAATGTGTAGTTGCCAGAACACTTGTGCACTGAAGCAAAACATTTGCAGCGGGTAGCAGTGATGTGGTACATTTTTCTTATTCTAAGGGTCTGCACAAGGCAGAATAGCTCTCACACATCTAGCTGGGCGACTTCTATTTTTTCAATTTTAGTCATTTACATTTAAAACCATCAATGAACCATTCTTCTCTCAAAACAAAGTTGTGAGCTTAAAACACATTTTATTCAAGGCTTCAAAATCAATATAATCATTTTTAGAAAGAAATACTTTTAATTGTTTTAGAAATGGTACAGTGTGAACTTTATTAGCAAGAGTTAGGGGGATACTGTCAAATTAACGCTGCATTGTAAGCACAGTTTTCTGTTGATACCAATTGAAATAGCACACATCCTTAAGACGAAAGCAGATGGAGCCTCTGTAGAAGTTGTAGTCTTTTGGGGTCACTTTTCTGTTTGACAATTAAGTCAGTTTTGTATTGAGGAAGGTCAGTTCTAGAATGTACAGTGCTTTCTCTTAAAAATTAATTTTGGCCTTTGAAAATGCTTTGAAAATGAAAGACAAATACTTTAGGCTTGTTTGATGCAAACCTAAAACTTTGGATCATATTTGAATGAATAATGTTTCCTCCTAAGATTATTTGACAGCATTTTTTTGAAAGTGCTCTAGAGATCATGTAACTTCAAAGGAGGAAAATGTAGGAAAAAACAAAGCCCAGGAGCCTGGCTAATTAGCTGCTTAACAATTTGAATGTTAAATTAATGATTTAAGTTACTAATAAACTTATAATGTGGGAAGGGGAAAGGAAAAGATGGGAGCATATTATGGTAATATTTATTATTTTGATTGTAATAATATGAATTATTGTGTCTATAAAGTTAATTGCAAAATTTTGAAATAGGACACAGTCAGACTTTGGCTACTTATTTGGCTTTGGGGATTTCGTACCTGGTTTTGGGGCAAATTTCCCTCTTCAGTTGAATACTTCTCACTTTCTCAAACCATTTTCACTGGGAGCCAAAACTGATGGGAGATTTATAGTACTGTAATTTTTTCATAAATGAATATTGTAGTTAAGTTGGGCAGGTGCAAATATAAATTGATTGCTTCTTCCCTTTTCAAAGATGGAAACTCAACATCCACCTGTCCAGAAACTTGTGACACCGAAGGCAATCTCTCTGTCAGCGAGTCGGACCCAGTATTTTAAACCATCTTTGACTCCAGCTACTGATTCCACTAAAGTTCGCCAGAGAGTAGATACAAAGCACAAAGTAAGTACATTTTCTGATCCTTGTCTGCCTGTTTTTACAAGCTTGGAGTATTTCTAACTAATTCCTCTACTAATATGCTCTTTCCTGGCAGAGAATACTGATAGTATGTTTGAGGTGAGAGTTAAGGCAGTAGGAACCATTCTGAAAGGAATATTTGAGTTTTTATGGATTTAATTATATTTATGGAACAGTAAATGTCTGGTGGTTATTTTCACAATGTAGTGATGTGCTATTGGCTGGGGCTGTACTCAGGGGAAAAAAAATTAAAAGACAACACCTTACTTTCCATATGCTCCTCTATGTTAAAGTTCTCACTGATGGAACATGCTAAGGTGTATAAATTCTCTTTCAGATGAGGTATGTGCTCCAAGTGAGATTTCTAACAATAAGTGTGATTATCAGTTTTGATAATTTTTGGTGTAGATGGAGTCCCTGTTAAACTTTCCTTAAAAGAAGATTAGCATTTTTTTCAGAAAACAAACAAAAAACCCCTGTGGTTCCAGTATCAATTAGTCGAGATGTAAAAATGGTCAGGTATTAAATCTATGGGCTTTGTTAGGCAGGAGATCAGACAAGATAATCACACTGGTTGCTTCTTGCATTTAAATCTCTCCATCTCTGTGTGTTTAACCTGTGTAGTCTTTCTTTGATGGAGAGTTCCAAAATGCACATAGCAGCAACTGCTTGGGTTTTTTTTTTTTTTGGTGAAAATAGGATTATTAAAAAAGTACACCCTTTTTATGGGTTGGTAAATTAACCCAGATTTTGATTAGAAAACTTGGTTTGAGTCTTGTATCATTTAGATCACATTTTGTTTAAAATAATTATGTCTTGTGGCACAGCTTCTGACATTTGTTTTAGTATAAAGGATTTTGTCAGTTCATCCTCAGGGCTGCCTGAAGTAGCATTGCCTGTTTTAGCTGCAAATTTAACTGAAGTGTACCTTGAATACTGAGTCCAGGGACAAACTTAAGTAGATGAGGTATATTTAATGGTGTATTAAAAAAAAAAAAAAAAATCCCCCAAAATCCCCACAAAGCATAAGAGTTGTTGTTTGACTTTGCTTTGTGTATAGAATATTAATGCATTCAGATAAACCTTCTAATAAACCAAACCTAAATTGCAGGGGATGAGAGAGAAGAGTTTGCCTGCAGAACAGCAAGTAGAATCACCTGAAAGGTATGAGAAATCTATTGTTAGTTTTCTTCCTTCAAATAAGGATTTTAAATCATCTCCTTTGTTACTACAGTCTTCATGCTTGTCTTCTTTGGAAGGGCAGTAACAATATAAAAATGAATGGGAAATTCTGTGAAAATTTTTTTATTATGAGAGCTATGAAGTATGCGAATTCTGTTTAAAGATCAATTTATGTGTGAGAAAAGTGTTAATTTTATGAAAAGAAGATGAACAAGAATAAAATTATTATATCAGTAATTCTTTTTTTGCCCAAATATATGTTCTGACTAGGATATGAAGATGGGAAGCAAGGTTTGTATGATGCCATATCCACAAAAAGGATACTTACCTTTCAAGGCCTAATTATTTTTCTTTCTCTAGGAAGTATGGATAGTTTTCTAGTTAGTTCAACTAAATTTCTGATGTTACTAAGTTTGATTTGGCAGATCATTTTGCAGTTTGTCGGCTGGATTACTATTACATGAATGAAGCCATTTGTCCATCCTGGTGTTCGTTAGGGAAACAGCTATTAGTTTTATCTTTTTATCTAATTGCTGGAGTCTGCAAGGTCTGTCATAAAGGACAGAGTGCTTTCAGAAGGAGTCTTTATAAGGTAAAGTAACAGCTTGTAGTTCATGAGTAGGTTTGGTTTTCAATTAAAAAAACCCCCAAACCTGGAAGGAGTTTTTCTGAGGGGGGGGGGTATGGAGGGTGTTTTGTTTTGTTTTTCTTTTAGTGCTCCTTCCGTGGAGAAGTCACTTCTCTGCTTTGTGAGTTAGCATGAAAAACAGGAGTACTTCAGAATCATCTAATGCCAAATGTTAACTAGTCTCTAAAACAAAAAAAAATGCGGGAGAGTGAATAATTGTATTTCTTCTGTGCTTATGTTGATCAGATTTTCTTGTGTTACACTACTTGGTTTAGGTTGAGGGACTTAACTCCAAATAATATTGATGGCTTTCTCTTCTGGGCAAATAACTGTTTTGGGTAATGAGTGAATTAAGACACTTTGCTGCATTATGTGTTTTTGAGGATCTGTTCTTTTCAAAGAACAGTAGTAGGACATTGTATTTTGTTGTCTCTGTAGTCATCTTCCAAGCAGTTCTTAAGCCTTGGGCATTCTGTAGCTTGCAAAGAACCCGCTGTGCCTTGGCATCTCCTAGTTTGACTCCACAATAAGGACCTTTCCAGCGGCGTGAGAGCCCGGCTCTCAGGTTCTGTGATAGCTGCAAGCAGGTGTTAGGTTTTCATTGCGGTTTTTCAAACTGTTCTAAATGTTCTTTGGTAGCGTTCCTTTAATCTCCTCTGTGTGGAAAGGAAGTCCAGCAACTGACACTACTTTTAATTTGGTTCACAGATTTTAGTGCTTTGTTTTACTTTTGCCTCTGGAGTAGATAGATGGTCCTGTTGGGTGCCATGTTTTGGCACAGGAACCCAACACTGATAAGTGGCAGCTGGCAAGAGTTCCTTTTTTGCAGCTACCCGGGGGTATTTTGGTAAAGCTTTCTTTGGCCTACCAAATGGATTTTAATTTTTAAATCTGGATCAGAATTGTAGATTGGATTTATTTGCTGAAGACAGGAAACTTTATTCTTAGAAACTGACAGGTGTTTACAGGAAAGAGGACTACGGGCTATTCTGGGCAGGCTATAATTGTCTGAATAAAGCTCTGTTTTGACATAAGATTTTTTTCAGAATTCTAATTGATTGTCAGTTTGGATTAGAAAAAAGTCTGAGCATATGGCCTTAAAGATCTGGTTGCCTCTCAGTGGTTACTGTGCTAAAAGCTCAGCAGACTGTTTTCAAGGATCTGACCAGTTCAGATCAATTCTCCTCAGTCTTCTGGAAACTTGACCTGGTGTCTTCAAACTTGATCAAATATACTTTTGTAATGGCTGACTGCTTAGCTATAAGGTGAGCTTTAAGATAGTAATTTTTTTTTTCCATGGATACTTCATTTTGATGCAGTGTTTTTTATTGTTGTTGCTACTCCCTAGCACACTTTGGTTTGGTTTGTTTTTTTTTCTTTCCCATTTGGATTAGGAAATCTTTCTGGTTTTGATCTAGGCTTTTGTAATGAAAAGAGAAATGCCTTTGTATGCCTTACAAAAGGGATCTGTATTCATGCCTGAAAAGACTTTTGGAAGGTTGGCACACCCAAACGCCCCTGCCGCTTTTGCTAATGGCCCCGGGGAAGCCAGAGCTGCTCCTGAAGCCTTTGCCATACTGTCTTGCTGCACAAGTCTAAACCTCTGTATTCCTAGGAGCTGTAGGCAGTCGTCTCATGTGTATTATGTATGTGTACACACACCCACACACACACACCCACAATACACGTTCATCATGGAATCAGGGAACTGGTAGTTGAAATTTCCACTCTCCGGACTATTAAAAGGAAACATTAGAAAATAACAGTCTGAATCAGTTTTTCTATTTCTAGTCTTCTGGCTCAGTCATCACTCCCATATGGATGTTGTGACTGTTTCTCATATAGGTCCTTCTCATGGCTGCTTGTATTAAAATAGTTCTTACTATTTAGAACATCAGGTATTTACCAACATTTGGCAACTTGTGAAACAGCTTTAGTTTTTTCTGATTCTGATTAGGTTTCAGTTCCAAGACAAATAATGGCTATGATAACTTGAAAAAATAAGTTGATAAGTTTTTTGGGTTTTTTTTCTTTCTCCGATCTGTGTACTGTTTTTCTGTGCCAGCAATTTGACATACCCCAAATTCAGTACTCCTGCATCCAATGGTCTATCTTTGGGAGGAGGAGTGAGTGGTGGTGGCAAGATGAGAAGGGAAAGAGGAGTACGTTATGTATCAAAGCCTGGGCAAGAACAACAGGTAAGTGACTCTCAGATAATTTCTCTCACTGAGATTACTGAAGGAACTAGTTAAGTATGTATAGTTTAGAAGTTCAGAAGTAGTAGAAAAAAGTGAGCAGTGGGCAAGAATGACAATTTTGAGCTAGTTTTCACTGCTTTTACTGGACAGGCAGTAGATGTAGTGTAACGTGGAAAGAGATTTTGCATAAATTAAAATGATCTGGTAGACTAAGGTGGGGAGATCAGGATTCCTTTTGAAAACTTGCTTTATCTTAGTATAGTCCATACTTATGCTTAACTTTGTTAACAAATTGGGGTGGTAGAGGGTGAGAAAGTAATGTCTTGTAAAAGAGAAAAATAAAAATAAAAATTTACCACTTCAGGAAGTGGAGGAACCAGTACTACCGAAAATATCCTTACCCATCAGTACTACATCGTTGCCTCAGTTTAGTTTTAGTTCTCTTACAAGTAATGCTGTCTCATCATCACCAAGCACTGTTTCAACATCAGTGATGAACAAGGTAAATCTTTGTTGTATATTCTTAGTATTTCTTAAGATTAGTATGCATGTGCTTTGTTGCATGCTGAGTTGTTCCAGGGTGCTCATGAAACTAATCAATATTAGTTTATATCCAGTTGAATAAATTAGGGTTGATTTGTATTCTGATTTGGGGAAAAAAATGCATACAGATTTTGATTCAGCTTCTCTTCATCTTACACTTTGCAAACTTCTGGTTAATGTAGCCGTATAACTGTTTCAAATGCTATGGAAATTTTGTTTGGATTTTTATGCCAAGTTATTTAACAAATTAGAAGTAGTATTAATGGTCATATAAGCCTAGGGTAATGTCCATTAATTGGAATATTATTGAAATAAAATAAACATTTAAATTATTTGTGTATATTTTGAAGCAGATATCTGCTTTAATATGTTGAAGTATTTGCTGCCACTCTTTGACTTATGTTTACTCAACGCAGTTGACCTGAGTTTAAGGTTCTTAAGCTGCCTGCTCTTCTTTTCTGTATATTTAATAAATTTAGAACTGAGTAGCATCTCAATTTTTGTATTGTGGTCTATGGCATTTGGTTTTGAAAATGCTGTACTATATACTCATTTGCAAACTTCATTTTGAGTTACTGTGTTTCTTATATGTGGATTAGAAAGAAATCTCAAACATGAGATTTCCCAACTTTGCTGCAGAACTACTGTTGGATAGTAAATTCAGGTAGTTGATGTTGTTTCACCAGCATGTTTTTCCTTGAGATACAAATCTTAATTCTGTTGAAAATATAGGTACAACTAGCAAGTAATGTTGGCAGTCCTGTGTTCAGATTTTCATCCCCAATTGTAAAATCAACTGAGGCAGAAGTGCTACCTCCATTGTCTGTAAGTAAATATTGTAGAAGCTTAACTTTTTTTTCAGGATCTTAGTAGAATGTTGCAGAACAATAAAATAGAGTTGGCTTCAATAAGGGGGAAACGAATATATAGGTTTCTGGCATATGATTTGTTATTCAGCATGTATACTTATACTTAAAGTTTATAGAACAGATTTCAGTTTTATATTTGTGTGAAATTTTATTAAAATTTCTTTTGTGTCAGAATTTGAAAGCTTTTTTTTCTTTTTTTTCTGTAGCAGATCGGGTTTACGTTTAGTGTTCCTGTTGTAAAATCAGCAGAGCTTTCTGGATCCAGTGATACGCCAGTGACATCCCTACTTACCCTAGGTAACTGAAATTTTAGCATTTCAGGTTGGAGATGTTGATTTATTTTTGAATCATAAATACTAAATCTGTTTTTCTGTGAGCATGTTAGCAATTTCAGGAAGCAAATGCATATGGTTTCATGAGTTTCAGAGATGGTAAAGAAGTTTGTTTTTAGTATTTCCTATCAAAGCAAGGTGTTTCAGTGTTTGTAGCTCATCATTAAACTACCTCTTTCTGTGGACCTAGCTCTCCAAACTACAGTCTCAGTAGGATGCTCTGCTTCTTGCCTCCTTTAGAACTGGGCTCAGTCTATTGTACATTTCCCTTGATGTACTGTATTGCTCGCTCAGAATCAGCTTTAGGCTATGTGGAGAGGAGAGCTTCAGAGGCATGTGAAGGACAACTGCCATGACAGTGTAACAATGTGCGGAGACTTTTTTTGGCATAATGTAACTGGAAGTAGAACTTGGTTCAGTTGTCCAAACTGAAACTTGATTAAGGCTGACACATTCCAAAATGAAATTAAGCTTTCTTGGTAGAAGATCTGCGATTTTCAGGGAGGAAGTAAATATATTTAGAGTGTTGGTTTTACTTTCACTTAATTGGAGGAAAAAAGTACTTGCAGTTTTTCCATCAGAATTATTTTTTAGGCACTCTAAACTTTTTAACAGAATTGGTATTAATTTTTAGTTATGAATTGACTTTAAATAGGAGACATGTATATGCTCTAGAAATTAAAAAGTATTTTTTATTTGCTGTAAGTACAAAGTTCTGGACGTCTGTGGTATTTTTCAGTGACAGATCTGCTTTTTCTGTTGTAAATACATTGTAAATATTCATATACTGAAGTATATGAGTTGGAAATTTTTGTTTTTAGAAAATGTGAATGTGTTGTTTTAAGCGGATTGCTCTGTGAAAGATCTTTTTTTGTTGTTTTTAAAGACACCACCACTGTAAACAGCACCAGCAATAAGAAGGAAGAAAACGAAGAGTACGATGGCCCCTTCAAACCTGCAAAAGTCTTAAAAGAAGGGAGTGTGTTAGATATTCTAAAAAACCCTGGTGAGATGATGAACTACTTTTTAAAAGACACTGCGTAAAACATGTTAGCATACATTGATAAAGAACTTTAATGTCATGATTAATATAATATTAGCTATGAAGACGCATGTAGGAGTACATTGCATAAGCACTGCGTCTGTTAAGATGGGTCTGCCCCTTCTATCATAAGTGGCTTATAATGCTGAAAGGAAAACTGCAACTTCAAAAACAAATGGATTGCAGCTCCTTTATGTGTTGTAAGAGAAGTGTAAAGAGAATTAGTCAAATAATCAGTGTTCCATTTTAAATAAATAAAATTTAAAAATAGAATTGTTAGGAAAATTTTTGTAAAGCTCAACATGCCTCTCTCACCTTCACCAGTCCTCGTGGGAAAAAAAAGAAGAAAAAAAAAGATAGTTTTGTTCCTAAAGAGATTTCAAAAGCTGCAAGTCTTTTGGCCTTTTGTTAAAACAATTACTATGGATTGTATTTTAAATTTTAAACAAAAGTGGTATGTTTCACTTCAGCTTCAGTTGCTTCAGGATATTTTTTTGATGAAGGGACAAATTTTTATACTTTTTAAGAAGACGGTACCTTTTTTATATTAGAAGGAGCTAAAAGACAGAAAATACATACTGCATGCATTTGGTTTAAGGAAAGGCCTATGAGTGAGGTGGCAAATTATTTATCAGTTTAAGAGAAGCAGGATCTAAATCCACGTTGCTCAGAGACTCAACTTTAAAAAAATGAATTAAAAGTAATTTGAGCTACTATTCAAGATGCATTGCCTTAATGTTTTCTTGAGTGTTTCAATATTAGTACTTCGTATTTTCTGTAAAGTTGGCACCTTTAAATAGGATTTGGCCTGTATGCGATGCATTTAGAACACAGATTATAGATATGAGACAATTAATTGCTCTGTCCTTCTCATTTTTTTGTTCCTTAATGTTCGCCATCAGTGGGGAAATACCATGTAGATAGCTGCTCCAAGCACAAACTTCTGTACAGTTGCTGAAGTAAATGTGAGTCAGCTGCTACAGCAGGAATAGCTTTAGAAATTTGATTTGAGTGGACGTAGCATCTTAAAATGAAACTGGATTATTTCCGTTCGTGGATGTGATAGCTTTCAGTGCTGTTCATAAGAGTGCCAAGCAGTGAAGGTTTTGCTTAAAACTTTCTTGGAAATTAAGAGGTAAATGAAGCTTTAACTAAATGTTCTGTTGTGTCCCAGTGCAGCATATGAAATTTCATCCCTTTAGATAAGATTTCCAGGGGCTTCCTGTTACACTTTGTCAGAATATGCAGTTGCAACCATTGGCACTTGGGTTTACATTTATGCCGTCTATTATTACAAGTGGCTTCGTTACGGGCAGTGAGGTGCCGCTTTAGTGGTAAGCTCTTCCTGTTTGTTTGTGTCTTTTCTAGGCTTTACTGCTCTGAAGGCCCACACCTCTACAGCTGCACAGCCTGTTACAGCAAGCACAGTGGTCTATACAAGACCCGCAATAAGTAGTTTTTCTGCAGGTAAAGAGACCTCTAAACAAGCTTCATCGTATTGGCAGTCTGACACGTGCAACCCATGTCTGCAGAACAAGGCCACGGATAGCAAATGCGGAACCTGTCAAGCTGCTAAAGTGTCGACAGCTGAGAGTACAAAACAGACGATAAGCTCGAGTCCAAGCAGCATCTCTAAGTCCGCAGCCCCCACAGCAGGGGCGCTGGGCTTTGGAGACAAATTTAAAACAGCACCTGGAACATGGGATTGTGATACGTGTCTAGTCCAGAACAAACCTGAAGCTACCAAATGCATCGCGTGTGAGACACCAAAGCCTGGCACAGGAGTAATGCCTGCTCTTACACTGCCAGCAGTCACGGACACCTCGGCGACAGTTACTTCCTCCTCCAGCGGCACTGACGCAGCGGTCGCCCCGGGGTTTGGAGACAAGTTTAAGAAGCCAAAAGGCTCCTGGGACTGTACAGTGTGCCTTGTGTCAAATAAGGCCGAAGACAGCAAATGCGTAGCCTGTCAGTCCGAGAAACCAGGTATGTGGTTTTGCCTCCTCTTGCTTCACATCTCAGCTTCTGCAGATTCTTCACAGAATAAAATGAATTGCTCATTTAAACAACAGATCCGAAGCAGAAGAGCTGTATGGCCAAGAGGGAGGATGGATTAGTACCTGCCTGCAGGAGCGATTACAGGCGCTTCTGAGGTGTCAGCCAAGACTCAGCCTGGCACGTGAATTGAACTGACTGGGGAACGTATTAGTACAGAGCTGAAGCCAAGCAAAAATAGCGGGCTTTTGCAGCTGGTCAGGAAAGACGGCTGGCTTGGACGCCTTAATTAAGCTGCAGCCAATTTACTAACTTTCCCTGGGGAAAAATGGAGGAGTTAAACATTACTGCTTTTTCTCCTTCAAAACAGGATTAGAAACAGTATTTACAAAACATGGCTGAAAATGCCTTGGACCCACCATTTGTACGCAATTGAGGGGAGGTAGGAAGCCAGGTTTCAAGACTGTGTAGACTTAACCAGTCTCCTTAAACAAACCCCTGTGTGCAGACACACCTGTGAAGGCCAGGGGTAGCCCTCCAGACCACGAGTGACCCTTTGGGTGTGTTGTCCATTGTTTCCCCTTCCAGGCGATTGTAACTGATTTTGAGTGTGGTGAATTTATTGTTGTTTAAAGCATAAGTAACTATTTCACTGTTGAATTTCTTTGGCTGTAAGCATCATTTAATACACGGTTACAACCACCAAGAACACCTTTTCAAAGATGTCCTGAAAAAAAAAAAACCCTGGACTCGATTTTGCTTTTGTAACCGTCCCCAACAGTAAGAGTGAAATGTCTTCAGCTGGGATGATGTGTTTCAGAGGGAGGTTATTCTCTTGGACACTGGAGTGATCAGCTTTAGAGTGATCAGCTGGCACTTTTGCCTTTCATTCGCGGCAAGGAGGAGTTTTGGAAAGGAGGGCTTTACTGTGACCATTGTGGGGCAGAGAACTGCCTAGTTATGTTGCACTGGTCAAGGGGAAGAGCGATTCCAGTCAAAGGAGAGGATAAGAATTCTCTCAATGTGCTGGGGAAGAGAAGACCCCTTCCTGTCTTCACGGTTTTGAACTGGAGACATTAAAAGTCACCTTCTCGTAAAAGTCACCCTCAGTGGTTTAAAACTGTAGGGGCGAGTGCGGGAATTGCCTTCCATCCAGAATGCTTTTGCGTTCTGGAGTCCCACTTCAGTCCTCATATGTGTGACGCTAAAGTTGTCTGTTGCGGTGCCACATCAAGTGACACCTCTTCCTCTCCGGGGGGGGGGGGGGGGGGGGGGAGTCCAAAGGAAAGTGTTGTCTCTTTGGGACCTCCTTATGGCGGTTTCTGCCGCTGCTGAAAACAGCGTCGCTTGTGTAACTGGGCACAGAGTTGGGGATTTGGGAGTCTTGAGTTCCTTGCCTCTTTTTTGTCGTGGTGTAGCTTTGAACAAGTCTGTCTTTGGAACTGGCTGATGAATCAGCCTGATAAATGGTTCACAGCCTCACATCACCTTACAGTGACTGTAAGCTGAGTAGTGCTAACACCGACTAACAGTTACTGCTGTCACCAGAAACGCGTTCTGTAGTTTTAGCTGAGGATGGCACCTTTCATTTACGCCCAAAATGGGCCGTGTTGCTGCATCATATGAAACACACTTGCTGTTAGTGTGTGACATTGGTTCCATTTGTGCTTAAAATTATGTAATAGGTTATAAAGAAGAAACTGGGTATTTCTATTACATTCCTTAGGTTCTTGGATTGAGTTTGCCTGAAGTGACTTAACTTACTGGGCTTTGCACTGTAGTACTTTGTCCACTTCACAAGCTAGCAGGCATTTAAGAGTTCCTCAAAGTGCTTGTGTTCACTTTAGTTAAACAGCCTGCTTAAATATTATTTTCCTTAACGCTTAGGGAGCTCAGTGCCTGTGACCAGTAGCAGTGCTTCTGCCTTTTCTGCTTCTTCTGGAGGATTGCTGGATTTAGACAAATTCAAGAAGCCTGAAGGAAGCTGGGACCGTGAGGTCGGCTTGGTCCAAAACAAAGCAGAAGCCACCAAATGTGTAGCCTGTGAAAATGCAAAGCCAGGCACCAAAGCAGAGCTCAAAGGTAATACTCAATGAGGAAAAGGAGCGTGTGCATTCTGTGATATATTTTCTTTTTTTTCAGTAGTACTGTAATATTTCCTTTGAGGTACAGCAGACCTGTTCATTTTTCCTCCAGGAATTTTGCTTAAGTAAGGTAATGTGCCTCCATTTCCCACCCCCCTGAGCGAATTTATGCTTTTTAGAGAAGAGCTTTGATTAAGGGCATACTAGTTCTTTACATGCCTTATGTTCTGCTCGTCTGAAGTTTAGACTTAAGGGGGGGGGGAAGCATGATCTTTGAAATAAGTTATTAGTATATTTTTCAAAGTCGGGGGTGGACAAAAGAATGCCTTTGTGAAAAGGTGCATGTAGAGAGGGGGTATTTTGTTTTGGGGTTGAGGTTTTTGGTAAAGCAGCTTTGTTGCAAAGTTAACATTATTGCTCCTTTTGCAGGGTTTGGTACTGCTCCTGTGTCCTCAAATGCTGCAACGCCGTCATTTACATTCGGTGTTCGGTCATCATCCTCTGACTCTTCTTGTACATTAGGCAGCTCAAGAAGTTTTGCATTCAGTGAACAAGGGGCCTTCAAGTTTGGTATTGCATTTGAATCTGCATCCTCCAACACTGGGACTGGGGGATTTAAGTTTCCCAGCAGTTCAGGGGACTTCAAATTTGGAGTTTCCTCCTCAGACTCCAAAGCCGAAGACTGTAAGAAAGAAGAGAAAAACAGCAGTTTTACTTTTGGACTTCCACCTACGAGCAGCCAGGCTCCTTCAACGTTTCAGTTTGGGGCAGGGAGCCTGGGGCAGCAGGAAAAGAAGGAGGAACCAGTCTTGGGAGGCTTCGGTTTTGGCACAAGTTCTACTTCTTCCATAGCTCCCACTGAGAGTAAGACAGGAGTCAGCGGCTTCGGTTTTGGAACCGTGGCAGAAAAGGAGGTTGCGTCGGCTTCCTTTGCGTTTAAGAAGTCCGACGAGAAAAAGGACGAAACTCCTTCCACAAAGGCAGGCTTCTCTTTTGGCAATGTGGAGTCCGCACCTGCCTCACAGTTTGTTTTGGGAAGGACAGAAGAGAAACAGGACCCTGTCACTTCTGCTGCTCCACTAGTGTTTGGAAAGAAAGCTGACAGTGAAGAGCCAAAGGCACAGCCTATCTTTTCATTTGGGAAGCCTGAGCATACCAAAGAGGAGAGCACAGCAAAATCTACGTTCAACTTTAGTTTCATAAAACCCTCAGAGAAGGAAACTGAGCAGGCAAAGCCAGCTTTCGCATTCGGGGCACAAACCAGTACTTCAGGTAACAGGACGTCTTTTGGCTTCGCTCGTCTGCGCGTACGCATCAAACAATACCTCTGAAGCCATACTAGACAAAATGGATGTATGGCATTTGACGTATGAATGCTTAGAGCTTTAGAAAAGGCTTTACTCTCTGCCGCGCGTCCGTCTTTATGGTTGTTGACGTGTAGAGAATTTGCAGCAATCCCTTTCTAGATTTCAGTGAGTTTTAACATTAGGGTTAAACAAAAAATCCACCAGACCTCAAAGAACCTGTATTACATCTTGCGCAAGCACAGAAGTTGTTACTGTCTCAATGGTAACAGCATAGTTGGGGATAAAATCTTTAGTATGGTGCAATATAGAGGCCTTACTCTAGCATTTCTTTTCATAGGGAAAGGGAACGAGAGAAGAGAATATTCCCGTGCAATTGCATCTATGCTACAGGGTGTACTGCTGTAACCCTACTGTTACAAAGCTATAAACATGGCTTAATAGATTTAATCATGCAGTATTGTATTTCGTTAATTTGTTGAAAGACCACAGTGAAAAATGAAGTTTCTTTAGTGACCATCACTGTGTGAGAAATTCTGGTTGTTAAATTCCATTTGTATCATCTAGCAACCGTCTCTTATAAAACAGAATTCTTTATTAGCTTCTGAAGGTTTATATGAAAGGACATCTGTAAGTTACCCTGAATAAAAGCAGTGCACAGATTATATTGATTTTAATCACAGTATTTGTATGGTTGAACTGCTACTGAACAAATAAATTTTGGGAGGATTGTGGGATTTGGATTGATGGGTGGGTTTTTTTCCTCCAGTTACAGTTCTGGAGTTTAGTCTAGTCTTGGAAATTTGATGCGAATGCCCTGTGTAAAAAAGGAAATTTCAACAAATGTTCTTCAAAATGGTATAGTCCCTTAAAAATGGGATGGATGAAAAGGTGCCTTAACTGCTGGAAAAAAGATAGTGGGGAGTTGGAAACAAGATTACAGACAAATTAGTAATGAGAATTGGACAGAGGAGCAGCTTAGGAAAAGCTGAAGAATGCTTTATTTAAAAAATAGCTCTCTTTCAGGTGTGTAAAACTGCAGATCAGTGCTTTTTAACAGTGCTCTTGAGAGAGAGTTGTTCTCAGTTGTTCTTAAAGACAGGTCTTGAAGGTGCTCAACTAACTTGAGCTGGAAGAATTAGGCTGGAAGGCAGTAAGCTTTGTCTGACTTAAAGCTGTAGGAATAGGGCTGTATTTTTAGAGTAAGCTACAGAACAAACAGTAACACTGCATTTTTCAATGAAACTGTTCCAGGTGATTGATGTTGTTCCCCTAAGAACTTCCAAAATACACTTTTTTCCAAAGAGTTCAGAGGTACTGGTTAATACTGGTTCAGATATTTCTAGCTAATGCTTAATGTTCATAACCGCTAAAGCCCAGATTTAAGTGGTGTTCCTGTTTTTCATAGTTCTTCCATTCCTTTAATTGTGGATGGCAATGGCAGCAATGAGCATATTAAATCTGGATTTTATGCAAGTGACAGAGTAGCTAGGATAGTAGTTGAGCTGTTATTCAGGATGGCTGTTTGTAGTGCTGTACTTCTGTTTGGCATTTCTGAGGTGGTTTATGTACTGTTCTTCTTCTCAGATCAAGGAGCAGTGAAGCCAGCCTTCAGCTTCTTGAGCTCTAGTTCCTCCAGCACAGCTGTACCCACATCTTCAGCCGACAGCAGCAATGTGTTTGGCAGCTCCACCGCTTCCTCAAATCATCAACCAGTTCCTGCTCCCTTTGTGTTTGGACAAGCCAGCAACACTGTGAGCAGCTCTGCTTTTGGCAATTCTGCGGAATCTACAGCATCTCAATCATTTGGCTTCTCTCAGGAAAACAAACCAGCAACCACATCCTCCAGCACTGGTGCGGCTGTTGCTCCATTTGTCTTTGGTTCGGGAGCCAGCAGTAGCAATGCAGCAAATTCTGGCTTTACCTTTGGAGCCACAACCACATCAAGTTCAACAGGTACATTTTAAATAGATGCTCTTCTCTGTTTTTGCCATAAGAATAGGGGACCAAGGAAATACTGTTTTATGAATATTTTACTTTGGAGAATGTGTTTAAGAACTGGCAGTGGCATTGATTTATGCACTGGACAATTCTTTACTGGCTTTTAATTTGTATAGGAACTTTTCATCATGAGAATGATAGTTTCCCGCTTTTCAGTATCAGGCCGGTGCTTAAGGTTAAAAGTAAATGAATTATGACATTCCTCATTTTTCTTTCCCATACCTACAACTCCCAAGCATTGTAAATAATGGCAAGATTTGCAAAATCTTTTCCTTGACAAGTATATATAAACACAGCATGTTTGCATGCAGTTGCTGCTGCTTAAAGATTATATTTGTTTCTAATAAGTTGATGCGTTATGGTCAGTGTTTGTTTTTCAATTTTCCACTAATTCAGTGAAGACAGAGATGAGACTCTAAAGTTTTATTCATGCTTTATATTCATTACTTCACTGAAGGCCTGCTTGAATTTAGCAGTATGACACAACACTAAAGCTGCTAAATAGTTGTATTCCTGCTAGCCTAGCAGTTGTTGGAAGTAAAATTGAACCTGTAAGGAAGATGCATCTATTTTGACACTTTATTAAGCAGTGTATTACTGGTTGTTTAACCTTGTCATTCCCAGAAATTAAATTTACTCATTTTTTGGATTATCAGAAGCAATTTGTAATTAGGACATGGAATTATAAGCATTACTGTGAGAGAATAGTTCTAAATTATGTCAATCAGCAAATCAGCAAATCAAATTAACCTGCTTTCAGAGTCTTTTCACTAGAAGACTGAAAAATCTTCACAAAGGATTTTTTTTTTTTTTAATGCAGAAGCCTTCAACTTTATATTAACTTCACTGTACATCTGTTTTTCTTCTTCCTGGAAAGAAAAACAGTCAGCCATTCCAAGTTATGGTGCAATAGATGGTATTTACTGTTGCATGATGGCCACTTGAATTGCATTAAGATTAATAACTGCTTAAAATGTGCCCTTTTGCTTGGCAGATCTGCTGGATGTTCAGAGTCACTGTTCAGTCATGTATTTCTGTTTCATTATTTCTGCTGGCTGTGCAGAACTGAAACAGTTAAATGAACGAGCTGATATCTGTTGATGTTGCATAGAAAGGGACAGAGTTACTCTACTAAACTGAGTTTTTGAGTGCAGCCAGATCACCGGGAGCTTGATTTAGCCTCCAGAACTTGATGAATGAACATTTGGGCAAGGAGGAGGGTGCAGTTGCTAGGAGGACAAAAGATTTATTCAGAGCTATATTTTTAATGTGTGACAAAACCAAATTGAATATTCTCTATATGTGATATAAACAGCTTTTAGTAAATATAAATTAATATGTACTATTCAGGGCAGTCCGTTGTAAACGTGAATCTTAACACAGTAATTTGAGTCTAGACAACCATGGTGTTTGAGATGAGTTTTATCTTATTCTTGTAAACATGCTGTTTTTCATGCTTCTTAGAGGAAAAGGTGCAATTTATGTTATGGTTGAGGTAGTGTTTGTTTTACTTAGGAAGATATAAACATGAAGCCCTATCATAGTTAGTTTAAGATCAGTATTCAGGTACCAGATTTGGAAAGTGAGGTTTTAGAACCTTTGTTTCTGGAATGGTTAGATTTATCCTTGTGGGGAAAAAAGCATATACTGAAATTTCTGTTCTTTTCCCTGAGGGTCGTCCTCTTCATTTGTGTTTGGTTCTGGATCTTCAGCGCCTGCTGCTGGCCCAGCATTTGGTGCCAGTCAGTTACCAGCCTTTGGCCAGAGCCAAGGGTCCAGCCAGCCAAATGCTCCAACTTTCGGATCGCTGTCGACAACGTTGTTTTCTGCTGGTTCTCAGCCTGCTCCTCCCGCTTTTGGCTCCGTGACGAGCAGTAGTCAGCCCCCTGTGTTTGGACAGCAAGCAAGCCAACAGCCAGGGTTTGGCTCTGGTACTTCCGCCACTGGTGAGTGCTGACCATCCTCTTCCTTCTTGGTCTCACAATTTTTTTATTAATTTTTTTTTAATCATGGTACATCTCAAGTTTATTTAGATTGAGGGTTTTGTTGTGTATATTGCCAGCGTTCTTTTTAAAACATCTATGGGTTAAGGCTTTAAAGTTTGTTTTGCTAATGAAATATGAAATACATGAAAAGAATGAATGATCTTGAGAATTTAAGTGTAAATAAGACCTGTTTCACACTAGTAATTATGAAAAAAAAATTTTTTTTGATACCATCATCTCAATTACTTAAAGGGAAAAAACTTTATCTTTTCCTCTCAGAAGCTTTACAAAAATCATCTATTAAAAGTAACCTACATTTGTACTAATCAGTAGGTAGTTGGTACACCATGTTACTTGATCATTCTTTCCTTAATCAGGTAGCAGTTTGGAGATTAAAAACTCTCTGGATTGTCTGTATTACTTAACAGTTACTTTGGTATAAACTTAGCTTGTTCTGATTAGGTGCTGTGTAAGCACATTAAATAACACGGAGTGCCCAGATCGACTGCATTAACACAAGAGTGTTTACTTAAATATCAAATCTACATGATTCAATAGTGTAATTTAAGACTTTATTAAATAGTAGACTTCAGTGTACACAGGCAAAAATCGAATGGTGGTACAAAAATAAGCAAACAATTCATTAGCAGTATGCCAGTGCTGTTACTTTAAGAATACCTTTATGATTCTCTATGAAATAAATGATTTTTTCTATGTACTGTTCCTATAGTAATCTAGCATTTCTGGTACAGTCAACCCAAAATAATTTGTCGTCTTGAGCAACCTGTAAAAACATTTGTTAAAGGCCATGGGAAGTGTGTGGTGATTTTGCTGGAGATGAAGAACTCAGATTTTAACTTTCCTTTTCCCTTTTGCTCCCCCCCCACCTTCCCAGGTCCTGTATTCCAGTTTGGAAGTAATACTGCTAATTTCAGCTTTCCAAACAACCCAGGAGTATTTACTTTTGGTGCAAATCCTAATGCACCAACAGCACCGGCGCAGCCTTCTGGCTCTTCAGGATTTTCGTTCAACCAGCCTCCAGCATTTACAGTGGGGTAAGACTACAGCTGAGGATTGGGCAAGGGTAGGAGACAGGTAGTAAGGGGAAGAGACCATATCAGAATTTCACTTGAGCTATGGGTAGTAACAGTTGGACAGTGGTGAGCCTCTCCTGCTGTAAATACAGAGGTATTCAGATGAACCTTGGAATTTGTATCTAAATTTGGCATCCTTCCTTGATGTATTAGCTTGACTGCTACTTTTAAAGGACCCTAGTTCTCAGAAATACCACACATCAACTTATGTGAAATTTTCTCATTCTTGAAAAATGAAATCTATATTTATCCCCTGTGCTGCTACTTACCTTCTGCATGAGAGATGTAATTGCTTTTTGTTTCCGGAACTCTCTTCCTGTTTATCTTTTACCATTTGTTGCCATCTGATAACTAGTGAGACAGACTGTAATACAGCCTTTCTGGAATATTTGCCTAGTGTTACTACTGAATTTTCAGCTACACTGTCCTAAACTCTGAACTACTAATTTCTTTTGATAGGACTAATGGGAAAAATATTTTCTCTGCCTTTGGATCTTCAGTTTCTGGTCGGAAGATAAAGACTGCAGTTAGACGTAGAAAATAATCGTCCTGATTGGTAAAGCAACTTTCAAAACAGCTGCTACCCTGCATCCCCACCTTCGTTCAACTGTTGGGATTGTACCTCATGCTGGGTTAGCTGAAGTCAGATCTCCCTAAAGGAATATAAAACTCTGCTGCCCTTTCCTTCCCTCCCTCCATTTAGTTTTTTGGTAACGAGTAGAGTTGGCAACAAGGCCATTCTGAAGCAAAACTATTTTAGAATCCAGCAATTTACTTCTTTCACTGACTTGGCATGGTCTGGCTATAGACATGAATATAGCCTGCACAGTGAATGGCTTGTACAATACCTCTTCATCTGCACCACTATGTGCGCTCATCTGCGTTTACTGACGCCTCGAAATTGTAATTATATCAGTGAGGGATTCTGTATAGAGTAGAGAATGTTGATAATGAATGATTTCTATGCTGAGTTTGTGCTGGTGTATGTGTGAAGTGAGTGAGTTTGGGTGTATTGTGCACTAAAATTTTCTGATAGAGGAAGACTGATTAAAGGATGATCCATGCTAAGGACTTGTTAGATCTGTAGTTCTCCATTTAATAATTATATGCTATTTCTATATTTTCATTCTTACAGCCCTTTATCACCTGTCTCGCCTTTGTTATTTTATTATGGAACATGTGTAAATACAATTTTGTTTCTCTATGTACTTTTTTGGCATAACAAATCTGTGAAATTGAAATTTTAATTTTGTGTGTTATGGCCATTTTTGTTTAGTATTGTCTCAGATTTTATTATGTAAATCCCATTATTCAAAGTTGCCTAAATCCATTTAGAAAATCTTTAAAATTGGGTATTCTTAAAGTAAGTTTATTGGCTTTTCTGATCCATTTTTGTTTGGACCAAAAACCAGTATTGTACAAAGTATTAAGTATATATTTTTATATTTACTGAAATGGACTGTGGTGACTTTGGATAATAAGGAAAAGTTTAATATTAAAGCCATGTTTATTACAGTATAATTAACATGTTAAACCATGGGATAAATGCCATCAATAAAAACTATGAAATACTGTCTGGCAGTTTTAACTCCAAATGAAGGCATTAGCAGCTGTAATTGTACAAGACAAGGCACTCTACTTGAGCAAAGTTACATGTTTTTTACAACCTCTGCTTTTTGGCAGTGACCCTGATGCTGGTTTTAGAGAATCTTAAATTATTTTTAGGGTCCCTGCCAGTGAAGGGAGTTTCATTGTATGCTTGCTTGGAACCACATGTCTGCATCTCAGCTGTCTAGCTACAATGTTGTAGTTAATTTTTAGAGCTTTTTTAAAGAAGCTCTATCTTACTGCTGTTCACTAGCATTCTAACTGAAAAGGAGAAAGTACATGTGATTCCAAGTAAATCATTTGGGTTCCCCCCCTCCCCCAGCACAGGTGTTAAAGGAGTTTCTTAGCAGATGTTACTCTAGTAATGCAATGGAGGATGCTCTTGTTGTTTGGGTGTTATAGTTGAACTTAGTCACAGTATTTAATGGCTGAGAGATGCTCACTTGCTGCAATTACAGCTGAAACCACCACCACTTTCTTTTCATATTATAAAGGGAGGAAGAGCTGCATGACCTACCTAGCTTAAAATAGTTGCATAAGTTCTTTAAACAATACCACTGCAGAAGACTTTTTTTGGTAAGTATTGCTAGCCTTCTTACTATTCATTCCTGGTGCTGCTTTACATTTCATAATACAGGCAAGTGCTTTTGTAGAAATGAGGTACCTTTTCAAACCATGAACTAGACTTGACAAAGACTAGCTTTGTGTTTTGTGGGAGTTTCGCAGCATGTGTCTCTGACCAATACTTCTATAATTGGAAGAAGTTCAGCAACTAGATTTTGAAATCAGACAAGCAAGTTACTATTCAGAGTTGCATCCTGGCACTGTCGCTTTTGAGGGATTATATGCAATTATATATTCCCAGATTTCTAAATCCAAGAAATTAGACAACTTTCACTTTTCTTAGCTCTTTCATCTGCCAAGCACTCATCCTACAAACAGGACAAAGTTGCATCTTTGGTGCAGCTTGCACAAGAAACCAACTAGCTGGAGTTTACAATAACATAATGTATAGATGTTTCCATGGACAGGTCCATGTCGTTAGTTTCTAACGTTGTTTTTCACCTGCTGTGGAAGTAGTAATATTTTTCTACAGAGTAAGAGATACTTTCCCTTACACCTGAATTGTTAGCAATAAAATTTTAGCCCACTACTTTGCCTTTTTTTTTTTTTTCTCATGTCTTGAATCTTGGGTTCTGAGTCACTGCTACAGTAAGTAGACAAAAGGATTTTGTGTTCATGCTGAAATTGAAAATAGGAAAAACCTTACAAGGAGCTTCAGTTAGCTCTGGCAACTTTAGCTTCTGTCAGGCTGATTGCCATTTCTGAACTTTTAATACTTAACTGAAGAGCATAAAGTCTTTGAAGGAACAGTAAAATAACATCTCTACTGTTCTGTGCGTGACATCATCTGCTAGCTAATGTCTTCTATGTGTTTTCAGCTGAATGCCTTCATTCACTTACTTTGATTGGTCTTACATGTAGCAACTACCAAAGGGTTTTCAGACTTTCTTAACAGCCCTTCATTATTTGGTCATTTTTATTTCAGAGATAAGTCAGTCAGTAATACTGGTACATTTGCAAGACTATGATGATCAGTGAAAGATCATGGGAGAGGTAAGCAAGGGGATGTCATTCTCCCACTACTAAGCAGTGAATCTGGTCCAAAAACACCTACTCTTGCAAAACACCATTATAAATGAAGATCAGAAAGTGTATACCCTAGAAGAAAACAAAGCAAGTATCTTGCTAAACCTAAGAACTCCACTAATCAAACTAAAATATTACAGAATATTAACATGTCACTGATTTAAGTTATCTCACCTGAAGTAAAGAGAGATTACTTAAATCCCATACACCAAACAACATTTCTACTGTCAACTTAAAACTGTAGATAAAGAACTGAACCCACTGGGTAACAGTTACACACCTGAGGCAGGAACAGACAGAAACTGGGTTTCTAGAAGAATTCTGAACTCAAAGTTTAATAAAACATCAACATTGCTGCATATATGCTTTTCCCAAGACACTTAACATGACGATAAACAAATTACCAAAGCTATGTAATCATGCAAAATATTAGGCTTCTTTATTCAATATTTAAGTTATTCTGAATGTACAAACAATTAGGCAGAATTATAGAATATAAAGTGAAAGTAACCAGTATTTGAACTTCTGCAGATTTACACCCATAACACATAGTCTGGTTAATATTTTCTGCATGCTCCTGAAACTCATTCAATTGTTTTGCTTGGTCTTATACGCAAGAAATAGACAAGCACTTTCACTCCAAACAGAAGCAGGAAAGTTACCTTTTGTTAGCGTGATCTGTACTGTTCATAGCTCCAAAAATTATATACACACGCCAGTTCACTAACACTGCAGTGTAACATACCCTTCCCACAGAAAAAGCAGTTATTATTTCACCTCTTTAGTAGCTCAGACATGTGAAATAAATGACAATACTTAAGACATACTCATGCAAAAAACTTCTCACATGAATGTTCAGATAAAATAATACCTGAAAAGAGGTGAAGGAATATGATCTATGAAGCAGTAATATCTTAAGGGAAATGATAAACACTGCTCGTCTCTCTACACATTTGGCAATTTAATTAACATGATTAGATGTAGTTTTGCCTTACTGTCTAATACTGCAGTTCCCTTCTGCTCGGAGTTTGTTATAGGACTTAGGCAACTGCCTGAAAAACAATTTTCTAATTACCTGTCAACACTTGAAAATTGTAGGAATGATATTTCTTTTAAGCTGGAGTATTTCTAGATATCCACTTTCCATAGACTGATGAACAGAAAAGCATCTTTTTTGCAGTTAATACAGTCACTTTCTTTCTTGTCAATCTAAGGGTAATACTTCCAGATTTAACAAGTATTGTTTCTCTCAAACTTCTTTGGCATTTATGAAAAGTCCAATACTTTCAAGGTAGTTGCCATCATCACACTGGAGCAACACATTTTCTTTCGCTTCTGAATCAGCCCCCATTTAATTTAGGCAAAAAGATTCTGATAGTCATCTCAATTTCAGATTTGGGTTGCTTTTCTGTTTGTTTTTCGGGGGGGGGGGAGGAGGGAGGGAAGGAGAGTTCAAAAACAGTCTGGAAATCTGTCATCTTTTGGTATCATCTGATGCCATTTCTTCTTACCACAATAGTTCCTGCTACAATATCGTAGGCTGTTCTGTTATGCTGAAAAAACAGCAGTGTAATAAATGCAGGGAAAAACGAAGCAATAGAAAAATTCTTGATCAAAGCTCGTATTGTAGACCTGCAGAATGAGAATAAAATACTCAGTGCCTTGTTTTCACTTTTCTGCTTAGGTTAGTAGTTTGCCTTCACTTTAGTGCCTCAGTTTTACACAGCACAAAGCCACAGGAATTTAAGAGGAGATATTTTACCACCTAACGTGGAGAATACTTGCATGATTAAATAATTAAGTGTTTTATTGTTAGATCACAGAATTGCAAAGCCCAATAATAAAGTAAAGGTGTATTTCCTTTCAAATCACGTGCTTCCCACAATATTAATCTGACAGCAACATAACTAACTGAGCTAAGAGCACTTACGTTGTCATACTGACATTAGAGGACGGAATCACTAATACACGACTTGGTGCAATAAGTACAGATGTATCACATGTCACAACTCGCAGTCCAAGTAAAAATTTCCCTGGCGTTGCTCCACCTGCTCCCCAAATACAGATAATCTGTAAAAAGAAAAGCTGTTTGAATTCTACAACACACTGTTGTTGATTGTCTAGCAAATTTGGTTTTCATCAAACTGTAAGAGTCATGCAACTTCAAGTAAACCAGTAAGACTGAAACAGTAAAGACTTTATAGACCAATGATAAGAGAAAAAATAAATAAATCAGATATTTATTCAACAGTTGACAACTATTAATTTTAGAAGTTAATGTTTATGACTAGTTACCTCATAGAAGCAGACTAACAATCTGTAGATAAGAGCTACTATCATCATTTTCTGAAGATCTTCCATGGATGTATCGTCATCTATTTCTTCTATTATGTAATGCATAGCAAATTTAGAGATGTCCCTGTACAAAAGAAGACTGAGCTTTAAAAATAAAACTTATTTGACCCTTGCCATAATACTGATGTTACCCTTTTAGTACTAGAATCCAATCCTTCTGTTCTGGTATAAATTAAAGAACAAAAACTCCTTGGCTTCTTTAATACTTAACAGGTCATTGAAATTAACTGCGCTAGGTTTCATTCCAGGTTCTTGCCCAATTTGTTTAGTCTTTTTCGCTTAAGAATGAATTATTCTGTATTACCACTTTTGCAATATGGTGTCCTGGGTAGAGAGCTGCAGAACTGTTCTGAAAATTTGCACAGTTCTTGGGAGATACACAAGAGATTTTGTGTGTGATCATCTAAGTCTATATAAATGTAGTGCATGTGGATGCAAGTCTCTTCCTTAGGGGATCTCTCAAGGAAAAAGAAAAGAAAGTGCTCTTCTCTCTAAATGCCACACAAGCAAGGGAAGACTTTTTCCTCCTTCGCATGGTCAGGGCTCTTCATTTTCAAACAGTCCCATTTGCTGCTCAACATACTCTTCTAGAGGCGGACACTGTGACCTGCATAGGAAATCTTCAATTTATATAGTCAAAAAAAAAAGAGACATGCTACACAAGATGATGAAATGATGAATTAGATATTCTCCTGACAGGATGCAATTTCTGTTGTAAAAATGCCCATTCTTCTCTGAACTGCGAGTTCAGAGCAATCATTAACTACATGAGCAGCCTGATCTACCACAACTGTCCAAAGAACAACTCTTCACAGTTTCTATCTCAAAAAGGTACATTTATTGTAACCTTCTGTTAAAATTAGAAGTGAGATTCTAACTCTCAGCTTTTGACTCACTGAATTTTCATATGTGGAAAACACAAATCTTTAGGTTCTGAAAACCATAAGCTGAAAACTACTGTTCCACACCAAATGTTCTGGCTTAGCAATAGTTCTGTGAACATCCATAATTTATTGAATTACGTTAGAAAACTGATTTCTGTCTCTTGACAAAATTCACATTCAAGAGTTAAACAGTTACAGCTTTCTATTAACACTGATGAACCTCTTTTTATGAGCAGCTGGTGCAAGTCTTAAAATTTCAGTATGAACAAATTCATCCGTTTTCATGCAGTAGTCACATGTCGTAGCAAGTTTCGAATACTACTCCACCCCAACACCCTGCCTTACAAGGGCAAAATCACCTCAAGTTTTCTAAAAGGTCCTCCTCATCCATCACCGTTCTTTGCCTACTTTTAGCATGTAAACAAAAAGTAAACCCCCACACTTTCACTAGATCATGAGACAAACAGAACTGTGTTTCATCTTCAGCATGGAACAATCAGTGCCCCAGATCATTCAACAGAAGGGATCCTATTATGTGTGGTATACTATGCCTTCAGCTGTTTACCCTAGCAAAGCTATGCCAAGCGTAATTTTGGAGTCAAGTGCATAATATTTTCACAAGATAAACTCTACAGATATAACATTAACATCTGCTACCTGGAGCAGACACATCTGCAACATGTCAAGGGCTTTTCACTAACCCTTCTAAAAGACAATTCCTGCTTATATAGAAATGTGCAATTCTACTTCAGAACAGTCCATCTGTATTTGCACTACTTGCCCTCCTCTTTATTCAGACTTAAGGATAAAAAAAGAATTGAGAAAATAGTGCAGCGTGGCACAATCTGTATTTTCCTTCAGTAATGACAAAACCTTTGCCTGAAGTCTCTCTCTCAAACCAGCAAGTACATGTCTTTTCAGGACAACTCCTCAGCCCAATCTAAAGTACACCGTATCACACTTTCTGAACAGTTTTACTTGTAAGCAACTTCTTGGCTCTTGCAAAAGTAGTAATATTGAGTTTACTGGAAATTAATTCAAAAAGAGAAAGACTCCCTCTCACATCACCCTCACTACTTCACAGAGCAATACAGACATAGTTGCTCCCATCTTTCCAGTACTTTAGTTTGAATCATTTTCTGTCCACTGAAAACAAGATAGAGATATGTGCCGTCACATTACACTTGGAGGTTTTGGCACCTGAATAAAACCAAGAGGTTGGCATTTTAATTGCATGTTTATTTGAACAATAAAGACTGATAATTTACACTGGCATATTTATTATTTTGGACTGAACCCTATTCCACACATCTTTCAAGCAGCAGTTTAACATCTGTCTGAAAGATGTTATCTGTACAGTATCCGTTTACATTTGGAAGACTCTCTTAGTGGAAAACTTGGATTCTGGAATATAATTGTACAGTAATGGAATTATTGACTACACCAAGCTCTGATCTCCTAATCAGACAAAAGTAATATTTGGTTATACGAATACAAAGTGGAGGAACTAAACTAGCTAGGGAATAAGACATCTGCAGTTAATGAAACAATTGAAAAGGAAACAGTCTTTGAGGTGAGTGATTACATCAGAGGATAAAAATGTGAAATGAAGGCTGTTTCAACATAATATATACTTGATGCATATGATGCTTAATCATACTATTTTGGAAATCCAACTTATGCCAGTAAAGACTGCAGCATGATAGCATTACTAACAATCAGGCCACATTTTAAACTATATATGTATTTTACATGCAGGATCTGGAATAATTTTTGAAGACTTTTTTAAAATAAATTCATTTGACAATTGTTTTTTCTTGGAGATTTTTAAAGGAATTTTTTTTGAATCTTGCCAATATCTTCAAAAAAATAAGAGTGCAAGTCTAATCCAGTCTTAATAAGGAGTTTGTAAGCTGATGAAAATACACTTCTGCAAGTTCTTTGTTTCCATCAGATGACCCAAAATCAGAAAGTATTTTCAAGAGGATAACCAAGTGGTGCTTTTTTCCACATCTTTGAAAGTTATGATATGCCATCATATGCTTAATCGTATCATATAGACAAAAATCACACCTCAAAGAACATAAAGCTCTATATAATAATGCTTTAAATTGTTCAACTTACTTTATTCCACTAAGGTGCATGATACTTAAAACAATGGTTGCCTTTATAAAGAACAGAATAAAAAAATCCACCATCTCTGCTATAAATCTGTGTGCCAACGAAGGGATAATGAACTCCCGACCTGCAACAGAAATAGAGATTATGCCAGATTTTATTGCACTAAAATAAAGTTAACACTGTGGTCTAAAAGACGTTTCACATTAAAGCCACTGCAAAAGCCACTGCAAGGAACATTCTAAGATCTTCATCCCAACCCACATCATTTTCAAGAAAGTCTTCTGAAAAGGTGCTTTATGACTCAAGACTGATTTGAATTATATAAATTGAGTTATAAGAACCTTCCTAAACTAAATTGCAAACTTTCAGATTTCAGAGTCCCCTCACAATGAAAATTACAAGCAAAAGCCCACCCCTTCAAAAGAACAGAAGTACACTAAAGATGTATTTATTTTTGCAATCTTTTGTTTAGAAGAGCTTCCTGTAGAACAGATTCCGGTAAATCTGAGAGTTCAGATGAAAGGAAGATTCATATAACTCCCTAAATCACATCTTTTATTTCCCTCCGCAACGAGGCTTCAGAATGTACCAAACACCAGCTCTCTGAAAGTAAAATTCAGCCTACTTTCTCTCTCAAATCTTCAAACCATGAACAGGACCAGATTAAATTAGCCATATTTGAAGTTTTAACTAAATGTTCTGTTGTGTCCCAGTGCAGCATATGAAATTTCATCCCTTTAGATAAGATTTCCAGGGGCTTCCTGTTACACTTTGTCAGAATATGCAGTTGCAACCATTGGCACTTGGGTTTACATTTATGCCGTCTATTATTACAAGTGGCTTCGTTACGGGCAGTGAGGTGCCGCTTTAGTGGTAAGCTCTTCCTGTTTGTTTGTGTCTTTTCTAGGCTTTACTGCTCTGAAGGCCCACACCTCTACAGCTGCACAGCCTGTTACAGCAAGCACAGTGGTCTATACAAGACCCGCAATAAGTAGTTTTTCTGCAGGTAAAGAGACCTCTAAACAAGCTTCATCGTATTGGCAGTCTGACACGTGCAACCCATGTCTGCAGAACAAGGCCACGGATAGCAAATGCGGAACCTGTCAAGCTGCTAAAGTGTCGACAGCTGAGAGTACAAAACAGACGATAAGCTCGAGTCCAAGCAGCATCTCTAAGTCCGCAGCCCCCACAGCAGGGGCGCTGGGCTTTGGAGACAAATTTAAAACAGCACCTGGAACATGGGATTGTGATACGTGTCTAGTCCAGAACAAACCTGAAGCTACCAAATGCATCGCGTGTGAGACACCAAAGCCTGGCACAGGAGTAATGCCTGCTCTTACACTGCCAGCAGTCACGGACACCTCGGCGACAGTTACTTCCTCCTCCAGCGGCACTGACGCAGCGGTCGCCCCGGGGTTTGGAGACAAGTTTAAGAAGCCAAAAGGCTCCTGGGACTGTACAGTGTGCCTTGTGTCAAATAAGGCCGAAGACAGCAAATGCGTAGCCTGTCAGTCCGAGAAACCAGGTATGTGGTTTTGCCTCCTCTTGCTTCACATCTCAGCTTCTGCAGATTCTTCACAGAATAAAATGAATTGCTCATTTAAACAACAGATCCGAAGCAGAAGAGCTGTATGGCCAAGAGGGAGGATGGATTAGTACCTGCCTGCAGGAGCGATTACAGGCGCTTCTGAGGTGTCAGCCAAGACTCAGCCTGGCACGTGAATTGAACTGACTGGGGAACGTATTAGTACAGAGCTGAAGCCAAGCAAAAATAGCGGGCTTTTGCAGCTGGTCAGGAAAGACGGCTGGCTTGGACGCCTTAATTAAGCTGCAGCCAATTTACTAACTTTCCCTGGGGAAAAATGGAGGAGTTAAACATTACTGCTTTTTCTCCTTCAAAACAGGATTAGAAACAGTATTTACAAAACATGGCTGAAAATGCCTTGGACCCACCATTTGTACGCAATTGAGGGGAGGTAGGAAGCCAGGTTTCAAGACTGTGTAGACTTAACCAGTCTCCTTAAACAAACCCCTGTGTGCAGACACACCTGTGAAGGCCAGGGGTAGCCCTCCAGACCACGAGTGACCCTTTGGGTGTGTTGTCCATTGTTTCCCCTTCCAGGCGATTGTAACTGATTTTGAGTGTGGTGAATTTATTGTTGTTTAAAGCATAAGTAACTATTTCACTGTTGAATTTCTTTGGCTGTAAGCATCATTTAATACACGGTTACAACCACCAAGAACACCTTTTCAAAGATGTCCTGAAAAAAAAAAAAACCCTGGACTCGATTTTGCTTTTGTAACCGTCCCCAACAGTAAGAGTGAAATGTCTTCAGCTGGGATGATGTGTTTCAGAGGGAGGTTATTCTCTTGGACACTGGAGTGATCAGCTTTAGAGTGATCAGCTGGCACTTTTGCCTTTCATTCGCGGCAAGGAGGAGTTTTGGAAAGGAGGGCTTTACTGTGACCATTGTGGGGCAGAGAACTGCCTAGTTATGTTGCACTGGTCAAGGGGAAGAGCGATTCCAGTCAAAGGAGAGGATAAGAATTCTCTCAATGTGCTGGGGAAGAGAAGACCCCTTCCTGTCTTCACGGTTTTGAACTGGAGACATTAAAAGTCACCTTCTCGTAAAAGTCACCCTCAGTGGTTTAAAACTGTAGGGGCGAGTGCGGGAATTGCCTTCCATCCAGAATGCTTTTGCGTTCTGGAGTCCCACTTCAGTCCTCATATGTGTGACGCTAAAGTTGTCTGTTGCGGTGCCACATCAAGTGACACCTCTTCCTCTCCGGGGGGGGGGGGGGGGGGGGGGGAGTCCAAAGGAAAGTGTTGTCTCTTTGGGACCTCCTTATGGCGGTTTCTGCCGCTGCTGAAAACAGCGTCGCTTGTGTAACTGGGCACAGAGTTGGGGATTTGGGAGTCTTGAGTTCCTTGCCTCTTTTTTGTCGTGGTGTAGCTTTGAACAAGTCTGTCTTTGGAACTGGCTGATGAATCAGCCTGATAAATGGTTCACAGCCTCACATCACCTTACAGTGACTGTAAGCTGAGTAGTGCTAACACCGACTAACAGTTACTGCTGTCACCAGAAACGCGTTCTGTAGTTTTAGCTGAGGATGGCACCTTTCATTTACGCCCAAAATGGGCCGTGTTGCTGCATCATATGAAACACACTTGCTGTTAGTGTGTGACATTGGTTCCATTTGTGCTTAAAATTATGTAATAGGTTATAAAGAAGAAACTGGGTATTTCTATTACATTCCTTAGGTTCTTGGATTGAGTTTGCCTGAAGTGACTTAACTTACTGGGCTTTGCACTGTAGTACTTTGTCCACTTCACAAGCTAGCAGGCATTTAAGAGTTCCTCAAAGTGCTTGTGTTCACTTTAGTTAAACAGCCTGCTTAAATATTATTTTCCTTAACGCTTAGGGAGCTCAGTGCCTGTGACCAGTAGCAGTGCTTCTGCCTTTTCTGCTTCTTCTGGAGGATTGCTGGATTTAGACAAATTCAAGAAGCCTGAAGGAAGCTGGGACCGTGAGGTCGGCTTGGTCCAAAACAAAGCAGAAGCCACCAAATGTGTAGCCTGTGAAAATGCAAAGCCAGGCACCAAAGCAGAGCTCAAAGGTAATACTCAATGAGGAAAAGGAGCGTGTGCATTCTGTGATATATTTTCTTTTTTTTCAGTAGTACTGTAATATTTCCTTTGAGGTACAGCAGACCTGTTCATTTTTCCTCCAGGAATTTTGCTTAAGTAAGGTAATGTGCCTCCATTTCCCACCCCCCTGAGCGAATTTATGCTTTTTAGAGAAGAGCTTTGATTAAGGGCATACTAGTTCTTTACATGCCTTATGTTCTGCTCGTCTGAAGTTTAGACTTAAGGGGGGGGGGAAGCATGATCTTTGAAATAAGTTATTAGTATATTTTTCAAAGTCGGGGGTGGACAAAAGAATGCCTTTGTGAAAAGGTGCATGTAGAGAGGGGGTATTTTGTTTTGGGGTTGAGGTTTTTGGTAAAGCAGCTTTGTTGCAAAGTTAACATTATTGCTCCTTTTGCAGGGTTTGGTACTGCTCCTGTGTCCTCAAATGCTGCAACGCCGTCATTTACATTCGGTGTTCGGTCATCATCCTCTGACTCTTCTTGTACATTAGGCAGCTCAAGAAGTTTTGCATTCAGTGAACAAGGGGCCTTCAAGTTTGGTATTGCATTTGAATCTGCATCCTCCAACACTGGGACTGGGGGATTTAAGTTTCCCAGCAGTTCAGGGGACTTCAAATTTGGAGTTTCCTCCTCAGACTCCAAAGCCGAAGACGGTAAGAAAGAAGAGAAAAACAGCAGTTTTACTTTTGGACTTCCACCTACGAGCAGCCAGGCTCCTTCAACGTTTCAGTTTGGGGCAGGGAGCCTGGGGCAGCAGGAAAAGAAGGAGGAACCAGTCTTGGGAGGCTTCGGTTTTGGCACAAGTTCTACTTCTTCCATAGCTCCCACTGAGAGTAAGACAGGAGTCAGCGGCTTCGGTTTTGGAACCGTGGCAGAAAAGGAGGTTGCGTCGGCTTCCTTTGCGTTTAAGAAGTCCGACGAGAAAAAGGACGAAACTCCTTCCACAAAGGCAGGCTTCTCTTTTGGCAATGTGGAGTCCGCACCTGCCTCACAGTTTGTTTTGGGAAGGACAGAAGAGAAACAGGACCCTGTCACTTCTGCTGCTCCACTAGTGTTTGAAAAGAAAGCTGACAGTGAAGAGCCAAAGGCACAGCCTATCTTTTCATTTGGGAAGCCTGAGCATACCAAAGAGGAGAGCACAGCAAAATCTACGTTCAACTTTAGTTTCATAAAACCCTCAGAGAAGGAAACTGAGCAGGCAAAGCCAGCTTTCGCATTCGGGGCACAAACCAGTACTTCAGGTAACAGGACGTCTTTTGGCTTCGCTCGTCTGCGCGTACGCATCAAACAATACCTCTGAAGCCATACTAGACAAAATGGATGTATGGCATTTGACGTATGAATGCTTAGAGCTTTAGAAAAGGCTTTACTCTCTGCCGCGCGTCCGTCTTTATGGTTGTTGACGTGTAGAGAATTTGCAGCAATCCCTTTCTAGATTTCAGTGAGTTTTAACATTAGGGTTAAACAAAAAATCCACCAGACCTCAAAGAACCTGTATTACATCTTGCGCAAGCACAGAAGTTGTTACTGTCTCAATGGTAACAGCATAGTTGGGGATAAAATCTTTAGTATGGTGCAATATAGAGGCCTTACTCTAGCATTTCTTTTCATAGGGAAAGGGAACGAGAGAAGAGAATATTCCCGTGCAATTGCATCTATGCTACAGGGTGTACTGCTGTAACCCTACTGTTACAAAGCTATAAACATGGCTTAATAGATTTAATCATGCAGTATTGTATTTCGTTAATTTGTTGAAAGACCACAGTGAAAAATGAAGTTTCTTTAGTGACCATCACTGTGTGAGAAATTCTGGTTGTTAAATTCCATTTGTATCATCTAGCAACCGTCTCTTATAAAACAGAATTCTTTATTAGCTTCTGAAGATATCCCTCTGCAACTAGGCTTCAGAATGTACCAAACACCAGCTCTCTGAAAGTAAAATTCAGCCTACTTTATGTCTCAAATCATCAACATATGAACAGGAACAGATTAAAATATCAGCCATATTTGAAGTAAACATTCCTATAGACTGCTTATTATAATAAAACACAGCATGCTGTTCTACAATATGAGAGCCAGCAAATGTAACAGAATTCTCCAATTTAATTGGCCAAGGACAGACAGGGCAAACAGCTACACACTTTTGTTGCTAACACCTCCTCAGTTGATTAAAGCAAAGAAAACATTTAGGAATATCTTAGAAAAATTCCAAGGAATAGCGTCACAGAAGAATTTCATCTGGACCCACTTGCCATTCTGTATTTCCCAAACAGCACAAACACAACCACCCACATGAAACCAGCAAGGGCTTTCATCAAAATTTCAGTTAAAAATACCTATGTACTAAATGTAACTTCCAGAAAACAGTGACTGGGTCTGTTAAGTGCTTCTTAGAATGCCTGTCTGGGCTGCACACACAGGGGAAGGACAAAAGAAAGTGAAAAGACTCCTCTCTGTAATTTCAAAAAACCCCACCAAACTTTACTTAGAAGAAGTTTCCACAATTCAACTGGCAAGACTGATACTCCCAGTCCTGACCTCACAAGCTATGCAGGTGGAACTGAAAGCCCCTGGCACCTCTGCACTTTTTAAAAAGTGGTAAGTATAATCGAGCAGTGATTAAGAGCAAATTCTTATTTAACATACCTCATTTTACATCTTTATTTCATACCCGTTTCACTAACAACTGCATCAATACTACTAAATAGCATGACTGTTATGTAAATAATGCTTAAGTGTATTCAATTCTGATTGTCAACAAGTTGTCAACAAAACCCTTAATTCTTTAAAATGAGCATGTTCACTGAAGTGAGTGGCACAGAGTTTCAGCTGAATATATTAGACTGAAACGATAACTGGAGAAGGAAGAAGTGTTTGGAACTATGAAAATCAGTGTCCAAATTATGTTAAACTCCATTATATAAAGAAACTTTGACAATCCATTAACACTGGCAGATTTCTGTTGCAGCAATTTAAGATGTTTCCGGCATCAGAAATCCACTCTTTTGCCAGGAGTTACTATTTGTATTGGAGAGACAGCTGAATGAAATATGCCTCAAAGTCTTACATTAAGCTAGTAATAAAGATGGGTTTGCACTAGTTAGCCAGGCAGTAAAATAAGGCAGCTGAGGCTTGAACACACTTTTGTTCTGCTGTTCCCAGAATAAGAGCAGTAATCTCCTACACCACAGCAAGGAAGAAAAATCAAGAGGGGTGAGGGGAGGAAACATTTTGAATCATGATAACTAAATCTACCAAAGGCCTGGTACTACCAGAGTGCTACTTATATTGGTGCTCTTACACATATCTGCAGGCAGACTGAGCTGGAAGAAGCAGTTTAATTCCCCTTTTTGACATCCTCGATAAAGATCTGCAGTACTAGCATAAACTGTCACTTAGTTCAGTTTACATACACATACTAGACTGTAAACCACAGCGGCTTAGGAATGGATACACGTCCTGTCCTACCAGCTCTGCTGCGTGAGCCATAATCTGCAGCAGAAGGGAAGTAGCTGTAATCGCTTTAGCTGCTCCAGATAAATCCATATGCAATTAGGAGCAAAAGCACTGAAACAGCAGTGCTTGTTTATAATTCTATCATATCACTATATCACACAGAGAATTCCCTTTGGAAGTCTGGATGTGGCAACAATATTTAACATTCAGAATAGCCACATTCAGCAGAATGAAGTGTTATTCATACCCTAAATTACCTTCAACATATGGTATTAGTTTCTGAAGAACTAGGTAAAAATTCAAGAGTTATTTCAGTCTAGATTTGGTCCATATTAGCTTTTCCAGAGACTGGTAGTATCTGTTCACAAGCAATATATAAATCAGGGCGTAATTAAAAAAAATACTACCTTGTGTTACAACCACGCTGAAACAAAATCTGCTCAAACCCACAACAAAGAAATAAGTTTGGGAGCTAGATTCCCTCCCTTTTCAAATACAGACGAAACAAGATTTCTCCCCTCACATTAGCCACTGAGCTTAGAAATATTTTTACAGATCAGTAATGCTGTACTTTGCCCTAGAGAAAGAAAGAAGAGCTGGCTTTTCTCCAAAGTCCTTTAGCAGCGTTCTGCCATTACTCGAGGTACTACCAAACACTCATGGAACGTCATCTAGGCGCTCCTAGAGTTTGTGAAGAAGTGTTTGTGTTACAGTTTTTCTTTCTGATGTGATCAGAGCAAAAGTTTGTTTTACTTTTGAACAAATGTAAACAGAAGCAAGGTTATTCCACTGCTAAACCTGTCAAAGTCATAACAGATTTTTGTTCCTTTCAGGTCCTGCCACTAGCATGTAAGCATATTTTAATCTCTCTGCTTCAATTTCATTTAAATGATTTTGAACACTGAGAGTTCACTAAGACAAACAGAAAATTAGTTTAGCTTTCATCATCCAAATAGACTATTTAAAAAAACTAGACGCTTCATGCACAGCTATGGTCCTTTCAACACAAGAGTAAATGTTACTGGAAAAAATAAACTTCTTATCCATTAAAACATTTTACAGATATGAAAGTAATAAGCTGTAAATACAAGTCAACCCTCTCAAATCTGCAAACTCAGTATTTCGGCTGTTACCTTTTGCATGACAGACCCATAGGCCTGCCATACCGCCAGGTCTGCCGCCCACAGAAGCGCAGCACCCCCCACCGTTGCAAAACGCCTCGCTTCCTCCTCGACACACCCACCGTTTCCCAGAACTGCACCGGAGGAGCCCAAGAAGCAGGGAAGGGAGAAGGCGCTGCAAGCCACACGCACCCCCGCGCCGCCGCCGCCACCTCCGCCCCCAGCCCACGGCGCGCGCCGAGGCGGCCGAGCAGGGGCGCGGACGGAGCCAGGTGCGAGGGGCCCGGCCGCGCCAGCCCCCTCGATCGCCCCCTCTCACCTGCCGGCCGCGCCGCCTCGCGGGGGGCGCCGCTGCCGCTGGCGGCGCTGCTGGAGGCGGCCCTGGGCAGGGGGGCCAACCTGCCCGCCGCTGCCGGCCAAGCGGGGGCCGCGGCGGCGCGGGGCGCCGGCCCGGCCGTGGCCGTGTGGGCCGCAGCCGGAGCGAAGAGGTAGAAGGGGCTGTAGTAGGCGGCGGCGGCCCCCGGCGGAGGGGGACCGGGAGGAGGGGAGGAGGAGGGCGGCGGCGGCGGCGAGGAAGCGCGGCCGGGGCCCGCGGCGTACGCGGGCGCGGCGGCGGCAGCGGCGGCGAGCAGGGCGGGGAGGCAGCTCTGCCAGCTCACGTAGCCGCAGTAGGAGTCCCAGAGCCACTGGTGCACGCGCCGCGCGTACTCCGCCGCGCTCAGCGCCTTCGCCCCCCCGCCCTCGCCCCCAACGGCCGCGGGGGCGGAGGACGAGAGCGACGACGCAGCCGCGGCCTCCCCTCCCGCGCCGCTGTCGGTCCGCTCGCTGTTTCCCCCCGCCGCCGCTGCTGCTGCCGCCGCCGCCATCCCAGCTCCGGGCCGGCCCGGGCCGGGCTCCGCCATCTCCTCCAGCCCCTCTGACGCTGAGCGTCTGCGCTCACGGCGCACGCGCGGGGGCGGTGCCTCGCCCCTTCCATTCGCCGAGGTGGAGAGAGGGAAACAAAGGAAGCGGGCACGAGCTAGCAGGAGTCCCTCAGTCCCCCCCGCGGGGAGGAGCCTACCACTCCCCAGTGGTCGTCTTTCTGCTTCTGTGCGAAGCGAGAGCAAGCTTCGCTAGGAGGTAGGAAGGCTTCTCCCTCTCCCGCAGCCGTGAGATGGTCTCGCCTAGTGCTGAGGCAGAGCCGCGAGACGAAGGAGGGGACGAAGGGGGGTGGGGTCTCGCGCTCGGCCGAGAGCCGTTGGCGCCGCAGAGCCCCTCGGCCTGGGGCCGCCTTATGCGAGACCCGGCGGCCTAGTCTCCGCGCCGAGCACCACACGGGTAGAGCCTCTTCCTCCCAGCCGCGCCGCACCGCGCCGCACCGCACCGCGGGGGCTGACCCTGCCTACGAGACAGGTTCAGCTGCGCCAGGACAGGCGCCACCCCCTGCGGTCGTTGTCGCGCCCCTGCCTTAAGGAGAGGGCTGAGGGAGACGTTCCTCTCACGCCTCGCAGGGCGGGGAGGAGGCGGCGTTTCCCTGCCTTCAGCTCTCCTTCCCTCCGGCGCTGCTTCGCGTTTCTCGACTGCTGCTGACGGGAGTTTGAACCCGTATCTAGGAAGTGCCTTTCCCGTTGCTCGCCCCTTCCGTGCTAGCAGAGTCGTGAGTTGCTGTGTGTGAAGGGTCGCTCTTCCCGCCACGGACGGGGCGACGGAACCGGCTGCGGGGTTGCAAACGTAAAAACAAAACCCAAAGCGTGGAGGAGAAATAACGCTATGAATGCGTTATTGCAGTCACGAGCGTAGTAGAACCCACGCCTTTGAAAGGTCTCGCAGCAAAAATACATGTAGAGGAGACATTTAATTCTTCCTTAATAGACATACTAAGATCTCCGTCCCCCAATTGCTCCCGCGGCCGTCCAGAGGCACCGCGGGGAGCTGCGCTCGCCTGTGCAATGGGGAGCTCGGCCCGCGCCCCGCTCCTCCTCCTCCGTCAAAGGCTGAGCCCTTCAGGTTTGGCCGTTTCATAGCCTGGCAGTAACCTGAAAGCTGTCCTCAGGCAGTGAGGTTACTTGCACTAGCACCTTGTACTGGAGTGTTAAAAGGGAGTCACGATTTTCTGTGTGAGGCTTCATTTCCACGACCCCCCCCCCCCCCCAAACGAATTCAGGACGGCGGTTAGCTTTGCTTAGCAAGACATGCTGAAGGGCCAGAGTGTAAACTGCTGTAATTCAGATTCCCTCTGTCTCCCATCAGTTCACTTCTCATTTTGGCCCAAATAACAGATATATTCATCTTAACAGGCTCTGGTAGATGAGGTCATAGACCCCAGTAAGGAATAAGGCATTGCCTCATTTCCAAGCAGGTGCAGCTGGACAAATTTATTTTCTGTTTTGTTCTTGTCATAGCCACCTGTGATTACAGCTGTTGTTTCTGACCTCTAGCAACTCTGAAAACACTTTCTCTTTCCCTAACATAAACTAGCCTTGCAGTTACCTTTGCTAATAGGAAGTGAGTTGAAATTGTTTGGAGAAATAAAAGACAGAAAGGAAAAGTGTTAACTTAAACGTTGCTATTTCTCTTCTGTGTTTCTACAGTTTGATTTGTTGTCTAAATGCTGGTTTCTTTTCCATCTCCTTTTCTCATCTCTTTCCGTATTTCATTCATCTTCTTCCTGTGCAAAAATGCTGAAAAACTAGGAGACCTGCAGCAATTTTGAACACAATTCTCCAAATTAATTTCTAATATTTAAGGTTCCTATATACTAGTAAGCATCACAACCAGACCACAACTTCTATGTAACATAAATGTTAACATAGCACCATACTGGATGAACTGGTAATAGATACTGTTAAACATGGAGTGTTTCCCATTTTTAACACAGCAAATAGCACAACTGAAAAAAAATGAAAATAAGTTTTTCTCTCTCTGTTAGACAAAAACAAACATACTTTTCTCCCATGTAATCCTAACTCATTTAAAAATGGAAGTAATTTCTGTGGTGTGAATCCCTAGTATAGACAAGCTGAAGTGAATTGAAATTGTGCTTAGCTAATAATCCATCCCACCTTAATTAAAAGAAATGCAGTTATGTGCTGGCACTCATTATGTAGATCAGTTTTAAGTGGTTCTAATCATACTGATGTGTGTTTTGTATCATACACCTGGCTAAAATCAATATGGATAATTGATTTGGGAAACATGACAAGCTTTGGCATGATTAGGAAGGACATTGAAGAATGAAAGAAAGGAAGGAAAAGAGAGAAGGAAGATATGCAAGTGTATAGAAGAAAAACATTTAATGTGGTATCTTACAGGTAGCCCTTTGAGAAAAGACAAAGGCAAGGAGGATTCTCAATTTATGAAAATATAAAAATTACCTTCCACAGTCCCAAGATTATGTTTAAGATAGCCTGAAATACATGATCTTAAAATAGCTATTAACTTGTAATAGGAAAGCTAGTTTGGAAAATGACAGTAGAAGTAGCTTAGTAGAGGTCCACTTTCATAATATTTCACTGATTTCTTTATCAGCTACAGTCTATTTCATTTTTTTTTATTGGTTCTTTACTGCAAACCTTTCAGAACCAGCCAGTGTCAGTCAGACCTTTTTTGTGTCTTCATAATCACAGTTTCTGCAAGCCAGATCAGATCTTTAGGTACAATTTCAAAATCTCACAGGCTTCATATAATGCTGCCAGTCACCTGTAAATTTTAGGGTTGTCAGCAGCATTACAGAGGCATAACCAATTGGAACTCACTGCACAGTTATGCTGGGTGCTCAAGGTGAAACTGCGTCACTGACAGCAAGGAGAAGGGGAGTAACAGGTAGGGGAGGCAAACAATGTAATGTATTTCTTCGCTCCCAAGTTTTTCAGTCATTAGCTTTCATTTTTCTGCATTGAAAACAATACTGTTACAAAAAAAAAAAAAGCAAATTCTGTATAATGTAAACACTCAGATTATTCTATGATGAATCTGATAAAGAGATACATATTGTAACAACAAGGCTTGCCAGTGGTGTTGGAACTCACACCATATTAGCCTTTTTGATCACAAAGAGTCTTGTTTCATTGCTTTCAAGGTTGCCACACAATACGGGAGTACTTATAATCTTCCACATCACTGATTTCTCCCTACTTGAGCTTGTTTTCTCTTGAGAGCAGTCAGAAAGGGAGATAATCTTGGGTAGTTCATTTTGTCAATTGATGAAAATAAGTAGTGGAATGCCTTTGACAGCTAAATATTCTCTTTTCTAGAAGCGAGATTCGGGCAAGGAGAAACCTTTTGAACTAGATCTAGAAAAGGGAGTTAAACACCTAAAAGCTGCCATTGCAATAGCTAAGAATCCCATCTTAAGCTCTTTATATATAGATAAGCGCTGAAAAACATGATCTATCACTATTAAGTGGGGAGCCTTTCACAGTGAGTAGAAAGTAATAAAGCACTGGTCTGCTTTAAATCTGGCTGTTGTTCAGAGCTACAGGGTTCATTTTTGATCCACATCCCAGCATCTTGTTTTCAAGGCAAGTTCTTAATCAGTTTTTAAAGGAATTGATGAAGCATTCATCTGGATGTATGAGATCCCAGTTTAATTCCTTCCTTTGCTTGGGGCGCTCAAACCACATCTCCTGCTTCACACTAAAGTGCCCTAATAATAGGGGCACCTGTTAAAGAATCCTTGGATGGGAGTTGTTGGACATTAATCACCAGCAACCTGTTGTCATTCCAAAGTGGTCAATTATTGTTGTGTCCAGTCATAATTAAAAGCCACTAGTGACCTACATACATTCATCCCAATTAAACGTTTGTATCAAGTATGTGTGTTCATGTACAGAATGAAGTTTAAATGCAGACCTTGGTTAAAGTGACTCTTCAATACTGAAACAGACACAGAGACGCCGAAGAGCGAGAACTTTACTCCTTGTTGGGGCAAGCAGCCAGGTACAGACCTTGACAACTGAACCAAAAAAGAAACATACGCGTCTACAAGAAAGTAAAACACTATACATTTCAGTGGAGTGGCACAACTGCCTCCCAGATTAAGTAAATGCAACATTTCACTGTGAAACTAATCTGCCTTGTCCAGCTAAGGTTTTTGAGGGAGAGATTGGCTCTAAAAGCTAGCATGGCCCACCAAGAAGAGGTTTCTTTCTAATAGATGCACCTTCAGGTATAATACATACAGAAAACAGAATCCCAGCGGTCATGTTTGACAACAGGTTGTAGTAAGTCCCCCCAGATCTTAAGGTACATAGAGTTAGCATGGTTTCTTATTTAACAGCATTGTCTCTTTGGGGAGTTGTGTGCAAATTCTTCTGCTTTTTACTTTGACCTGGTTTGAATGAAGAGTAACTAGAAAACTACTCAGGATTGTGGCAGAAATAGCAACTGCGACACTGGGAAGCTGTAACAAATACCTAATCCCCTAGCATGTTCTTTAGTGAACCCGGAGAGGAAATAGGAGTGTGCCTTCACTGAAGCTGCACTGGCTGGGTGGAACTGGAATCTAGCGGTTTAGAGAAGAAAAGCCTGTGGTGATCAGTGATCAGGGAGGGTTTTGGTATGCAGCAAGACTTAGAGAAGTAAGCTTGAGTGTGGAGGTTCACTACTGAGTTTTGGGTGGTCAAGAGGTAGAAAGTGTTTATTCTTTTAAAAGGTTTGTACCCCAAAAGCTTATTCATGGTTATTTCAGCCAGAAAGAGGGAGCAAGATTCTTGTTTTCTAGTAGCCAGAGCATTCCTTGGAGAGTGTTATTTATGATTTTTATCTAATGACTGCTTCATATATGGCAGACACCTGTTTACAGGTACCTTCTGAGGGTGATAGCTACTTATGGGCAATATTTTCACAGGAATCAGCCTGAATCACCTCCAGCAGGGAAACTGAGTCTGTCTTACATGTTCTGGATAATTGCTCTGCTTGCTAGTGTATCACATCATTGCGTGAGCATTACCTTCTTTGGCTGTATACTTCTGAAAAAAAGTGACAGCTACTTTCACATTTTAGAAGGAGCCTGGTTGTGTATCATGTAAGGAGAGTGCACTGAGGGTGGATACTGAGTTGAACTCCTGAAGGATTTCAGATGGCCAAATGCCTAATCTCTAAGAAAGAAATGCAGTGCAGAGATTTATGAACATGCACATACACAATAGCACTGAAAGAACTCATGCAGAGTTAGATACACTGAGGACTCAAAACATAATAAGAACATGAATAGTTTCGCTGAACACACTGAAAAGATTTCTGGTTTTCCAAAGCAGACTTGAAATTACTTCCCCTTTTACCTTCAATAGCTCTGGTAGATATTACTTTTAAATTAATTCAGGTATTTTTAATGAAATACGCTTTCAATGAAAATATGCTTAGCAGTGTTCAAAAGCAAAAGATCAAATTAATCATTGATAACAAGAAGTGGATGTTTTTTATTCTTCCCTTTTCATCCCAATCAAACCCTTTCCTTTTGCTAAGATGACAATTTCAAAATCAAAGTATCTTTAATGTTTTAAGAATGACTTTCGGGGAGCAGAGTTTCCCAATTTCTTGATAAACAGTACACACGTCCTTTGTAAATACTCTAGCCTGGCATTTTTTCATTAGCAGCAGAGCTTGTGATAGCCCGCACCTCAGCGGGTTTCTGCCACCTGGTGGATACATAGAGTCACTAGCTCAATACTAATTTCCACTAATTCCTACTAACCAATATTCTGAATAACTAAGCCAATACTTTTACAGAGGTTGCATTTAAGAAAATATGAGCTCCGTTGAAGCTTTACGTAGGAAAAAAAAAGCTTTTTACATTTGGACACTGAGTTACAAATCTCCTTCTCTTTTACACATTACATATTTTATTGGCAAGTTCCTAGCATCTATACTGATGAATATTTGACCGATGCAGGTTTAGAAAAATGAACAGGCTAATTACATCATATACTTTTTGCTGCATATCAATATATGCACCAAATGTACCATCATCTGTTCTGACAGTTGCACTGATTTAGAGCATAACCACAATTTTAGTGCAGTATAGAAGTGACACAGAAAGACAGAGCTGAAATGAAGCGGCATATCGTGTGTGACAGGATAGAGTAAAAAGAAATTATCTATAGCACACTAGGGCTGCTCAGAAATCAGCAGGTCGTTCCTTGCTGGAGTCAAGCATTAAATGCAGGTCAAGCTTGCTCGTGGAGACATGGTGGCCATAATTGATCACGGTTTGGATGACTCATCAGATCATCATTCTGCAGAGTAACTAGCATGTTGATTATTTCTAACTCATGATAGACCTGATTTTTCAGAAGTTTTTTTAACATTTAACTGTACACAAATTCATGTAAGGCAGAATCAGAACCTGGGATTTATTTTGTTTAGTACTCCTTCCTTTATATTTCTGAAATTAAAGACAGGCTGCAGTGAAGAAACAGTCCAATCAACTCAAAATGGTTAGCAAGTAGTTTCATGAGGATCAGAGCTCATCAGAGCCAAAAGTTGGTTGTAGATTTGTGTCATGTGTGTGGCTGACTGTGAGTACCAGATAAAAGCTGGCTAGGTATTTTAAAAGTCTCTCTCCTATTTCAGATTTTTGGTGTTTAATAGTGCATGAACTCATTAGCCTTTCTCCAGTCGAAGCAGTTACCTTGGGTCTGCCATGCAAGGCCTTCTTGCTTATCTTTTCAACCTCTGCTCTCTGACAAAGTTCCTGGAGTGGTCAGAGTGGCATGCATGCAGTGCTACTGCCTAAGCCTTGTTTCTGCTAGGAAGCCAGTCAAAGAAGTGTACTGGGGTTTTGTATGTTGCAGGAACATCAGTGACAGGGAGAAGGTACAGCTGCAAGGGGGTTGCCTTCAAATGTTTAAAAAAAGACTCATACAAGCAGGCACAGTCTGTTTGTTGAGGAGGGAGTTAATCCTTAGGAGGAACGAAGAGAATTCGTCTGTGCGATAAGTCTGAGCTGTCTTGCTGCTTTCTGTTTATCAAGCATTTGATACTTGTTTTGTATCATCTCACTAAAGGATTATGTGGCTTCCTGGTGCTGCATAATGACTTGATCCCTATTTGATGCTGTATAAAAACAGGAGCCAGTATTTCAGGTCAGAATGTTCCAGAATGTGATTTTTTTTATGGAACAAATTATGATCATGTTAAGGATTAAACAATCCTTCAAAAATGCTTCCATCACGACATGTATGTGATGCCCATTTTTCAGATCTGAAAGCCACCCCAGTGAATGGACTATCAGCTGTGGAGTATGTTAACACAGGAGGGGCATGTCCAAAGGCATATAGGGAAACAATGGGAAAAGCTACGAAAAGAAGGCAAACCTAATAAACTTGTATCAGGGCATGATCATCTCCCTAGACAAAATCTTTGGAAGATAAAGCTGTATCTAAAAATGAGAAATGTGAGAAGCTGAATTCTGTGCCTGTCAATGAGGTTATATGCATGAAACTGCAAGTTTATCTGTTAGCATGCAGAATATCCCACTATTCACTGTCAGGCAGATTATGGCAGCAAAAGTGACAATGTTTAATGAAAGGGAGGCGAAGTGACCTTTTCTCAGTCAAGCTTTTGAAACCATTTTTAAGAAGAAAGCAAACAACTGAAATACTGCAATGGAGGAAGCTCTGAACAACTTTGTATTTAAGCAGGTACATTTTCCTTTTTATTTCAAAAGAAGTTTACTCTTGAAAAATGGTACGTACTAAAGTAACCACATTATACATATAGATAAAACATCAGATAGCAAAACCTTACTGAATGAGCACTACTGTTTGTTGTACTGTATAGGGATTACAATCCAAAATAGTTAAAAACCCTCAAGAATTAATGTATTCTCAAACTAAATTAGGCACAAAGTCTAGCCTGTAACTAGTTCTGCAAGCATCTCTCTGTGACTTCACTGATACAAAGTATTACAAGTGATCAAAAACATATGCTGACTTTTTAGATTTTTAAAATTTTATTAGTACTATGTGCTGAAATAGTACAAATGTATACAACATTCCACCTTTGTTAAAAAAGCATGTACAATAGGGACTATAAAGTAGAATCAAAAGGCTAAACAAGAAGTTATCTCTTTAATTTGGGCTCAGAATTAATATGAAATAAATCTATGACTTTGCTTCATGGACATATTTAAAATTTAGTAAGTCTTACAAATGGAGGGGAGAAACAGAAAGATATTTTTAATGAATATGAGCTACAATAACAATATTTTAAAGGAACAATATTAGCATGGAAACCAGCTGATATGTGCCCCAAATCAAAGTAACCCTCTCAGTTTTCTTAATAGGATGCAAGATACAGTGTAAAATTTTAACAAGTGAGAGCTTTTCTCACACACACACAAAAAAAAAAAGAAAAAAAGAAAGAAATCCAAGTGATTTGCTGCAAGGTTTTGGCTTAGGTAAGGTTTTAGCTTAAGAAGAATTACTAATTTACAAGAAATAATAGCAAGTCTGTGTAGACCATAATAAAATCTTATCTCACTGAAAACATAGGGATCTTCTAAATATACATATTAGAAAAATGTTTGATTAAAATATTGGATTTTTTTAAAATTTTCCATTAGCAAAATGTATTGCTGAAAGTTGTCTTTTTTTGCTTGTTTGAAACAAAATCCATTATGATTGCCACAGAACTACAAGGAATTGCACACTTTCTAAGGGTACATTTTTACTGCTTCATACAGGAATTGCCTAAAGGTAAAAATAAACATCTTAGAGTCTTAATACTGTTTTTGACTAGCAGAAACATAAAAGGGAATGCACTGAAGCAAGATGATAACAAAATGTATCATGCAGTATTTTGGCTTAATGTATACAGTGTTTCAAGCCAATGATGTAACTGGAGGGTGGGGGGGTTTAATCCATTACATTCACATGACATCATTTAGAATCAAAACTGTAAGTGAAGGCAAACTGTGCGGAAACTTGAAAAATACTGGGATGCCTAATAAAAGCGTGCCAGATGTGTTATTGTTTCTAGCATGCAGAGCTACTGCTTGAAGGCCTATCACAGCAGTATGAACTACTGCTACTTCTAGTTCTTTACATTACTGCTTTGTTTATGCTGGCTGTGGACTGATCACGGTCAGCAAGTATTGTATGGCATTAGGAAGTTAACCCATGATCTCTGCAGGTTCAGTGACCAACTTAGATCCATCCCATGCTGTCTTGAACTGTTCAGGAACCGGAAATTCTTTCTGGTAAGAAACAAAAGCAACAATGATGGTTAGATAAACACGGGATACCTTATGAAAACAAGTGGAATACTGTTAGTGCTACATGACTGACAAAGCATTGATAGCTCAGACATGCCAGGTTTACAGAGAGGCCTTCTTCATTACCCTAGGCAACTATTTTACAATGCCACACAGGAAAGAGCTGTATTGCTACCCAGTTTCAAATAGCCTTGGTATGGTACTACTTTATAATAATCCCTCTCACACCATTATTTGGAACAACTAAATAAATATACCTCATGTCAGAAATCACTTTAGACTCCACCAGTGACTGGGTTGGAAGACAGTAGAAAGGATTTGAACATGGAGACGTAGTGAGACTAATCATTTTAGGGAGAAAAGCAATATTTTAATACAGAAGGAAAAAAGAAAAACAAAACAACCTATCATTTAAAGTGTAATATACTTTAAAAGATACAGCATCCCTTGCAGAATACACAAAATGAAGCAGAACTTTGCAGAAAGTCTCTCTCCAGTCTACTCGGTAAAAGGATGGGAGGTGTTGCTGGGTCCTTGCTGTGGTTCCAGGAAACAAAAAAATAAGTGAAGAGAAAGACTTTTCTTTCAGATATAGAGAGGGTGTCTTGATAGCCAACAATTTCAGATATGAGTGGTGATATGGGGGGAGGCTCATGAAAAGGACCTGTTTTTTTCAGAAGCAGGTGAGTATGCACTCACTGAAAATCGTTCCCTTCTTAGTTGTCTGAAGCTGAGTATCCAGTATTTACTTTTGGGAGTGTGGAGCATGCTAATTCTCATTTTATATATTTTATTTTATAATACCTAAACCCCTTTACCATAAAAAATTCCAGTCCAAGAGAGTTACAAAAAATTTAAGGTCTCTCTGAGGCCTTTATGCAGTTTCAACACTGCTTTGTTTAGGGAAACAATTGAAAGTATGCTCTACCTATATGATACCTTGCTACTGTGTGAAGTGACAGAGCATGACTCTACTAGAGATGCTGGTGGGCCTAGTATGGAAACCTTATTAGAACAGAAAAGGAACCTTTGCTTCAGGAAATGCATACCTCTTGTTCAAATGACTTTTAAGGACCATATTTGAAAAATAATAGGAAGTACTACAGATGCTATGCATCTATCAACAGCTTTAGAAAAAACAAGTATATAATACTATATCACTTGATTTGTAGTACTTTATCTTAGCTTTAGCATCATCATTTTAAGGCATGAGTGCTCTTATATTATGTGTGAAGTGAGTTTCTTTGGGAGATTATGTTTAAATATCAATTTTTAAAAGAATAATAACTAAACTGACAGTAGATGAAGCTATCATCTATCAAAATAAAAAGAAACAAAGTCATTTCTAATCTTTGAATTTACTTTGTGCCGCAGGAAAAAAGTTCTTCCTGCACTCGCAGCTGAGATATTAGTACATAGAAATTCAATCATTTTGAATCATGTTTTGGTGATGTAATGTGTGTGGTATGTTAGTTCTTACTTCCCTAGCAGTTTAAATGCTAACAGCTACCACAGCTAGTGGGGTAGGGTAAGGAAATCTTTAAAAATATCTCACTCACGTAATCACCATCTTGGGGGATGAGGATGTTCATTTCAGATGACTTGGCACTCACAATCTCACAGTCTAATGATTCCTCACTGAGGTAGATGTGGCAGCCTTCTGTTTTGTTAATAGAAATGGTTGGCACTTTTCCCATCACCTGTAGAATACAATACACTTAATATCAAGTCTTAAAATGTAAACAAAGATACTGTTAATAAAATCCTTATCGCCTGCCAGGTCTAATTTTGGTCACCAACATCTGATCTGTATGGCAGCTGCCTGCATGATGCTTATATTTGAGATAGAGCTATGCATTTGTTAGACTCTGTGGAAGTTCTTGGTGGTGTTAACAAAGATCTATCAAAACCAGCAAACTTCTGGTTGTGAAGTCCTGAGCTTTTAATATATGGTTTGACGAAAGTTCTTCCCCCATTCTCTCTAATTTCAGTGATACTTTCTTGCTGATGTTTAAGCAGTGTTCACCTTGTTCACCAGTGAGACTGCAGGAAATCAGACACCTCAGCTCCAACCCAGTAAGGGCAAAGCAGTAATCCCAGCATATAGTGCTACTCAACGAGTGCTTTGTAATATGTTCTGAAGACTTGAGAGTTCTTCCAGGTTTTTTATGCCCTTCAGGCAAGCTACTGGTCTTTACCGAGACCAATTTAATTACAACTCTAAAGGTATTTCATATGTCACTTTAAAAGCAAGCACAAGATTTACTTGAGGGGAGAAAGGGAAATAAATCTTCTGTTGTTTACAATTCTACAGATTAAAAGATTTCTACAGGACTAACTGGCTGACTCATTGTCAGTAAAAATTCCTTCTTCTCCTCTTGCCCTCCGTAGCAAAAACCAGGGACAGCAATACACTCTGGACAATGTATCAAAAAGACAGAGGTTATTCTGAGCTGTAAAACAGCAATAGCATGTGCTAGATAGGTACTTGCTAACAAAAAGGAGTGTCTGTCATGATTCAGGTTAAGAAGTTCAGCTTCAGTTCCTTAATAGAATGACAGCAAACAAAGACCAAATGATCGACCCTCTTGCATCCTACCCTCATCTGTGTAATGGATCAGTGCATCTTAAACTGATCTTTCTTTTCCTTAATGGGATCTCATCCAATAGAGGGCAGGAGAAGGGTGTGTTTAAGGCAAACATCTAGCAAGAAAAAAAAAAAAACACTGGGAGAAAGGAAAGTCAAGTAGTACTGCACTAAAGTAACCATTTTTAACAAAATCTGTAGGGCGAATTTACTGAAATGTGTTGCATTAACATACCATGTTTTTGCAATTTACAGGTTCAGGTCTTCAAAATACAGAGAAAATAGAGGTGCTCAGCACTTGGCATGCTCAAGCCCTATAAAAGCTGACTGATTGAAGCAGCTTATAGCCAGACTCTCTTTTTAAGTGGAACTCCACTTAGCTCTATGGCACAGAAGCCTTATGCAATATTCATTGAACCTGCTTAATCAAAAGAATTTTGATTCTTAGAAAAGAAATTTCCCCTTTATTTGGATATTAACAAGCTGTGGCTTTGCTGTTCATTATGTATGAATTTTTCAGCTTTCATGAATAGTTCTAGTGGTAATGATAAAAATCATCGAATTATTTAAAAAACCCCACCCAAGTAAATGCCTGGGATTTTTTTCTGTAACTGCCTCTGTCATAAGACATGTGGTGATTATGAATAAAACTGCTTGTTACTGTTCAGAAGATGATGCATAGTTGATTGATAGTAATGTTATTCACTTGCATGATGTTCAAAATACAAAAAAAATTCTTGCTATTATTCCCTGTGGTGACTGTGACCAGTATTACTCAAGCATGGAGCAGGGTTGTCTATATTTAATGTCATTCAGTGGGCACAGCCTTTTAAGCAGAAGACCTCACCTTGCTTAAAGACTGGCATTTTGATATAATTTAATTCACATTTCATTTCTTTTTCACTTAAAATAATACATCTCAAAATCCTTACCTGAGATTATATCATGTATGTTGGACACAACCCAATATTAGAGCATGTATAGCTAGACCTCTTTGGGATAGAATGAGTGAAGTGTTATAAATGCTAGGCAGAATCTGACTGTATTTGGAACGAGGCAAGTGTCCCCCCAAAAGAGGGCCATATATGGATTAAGAATATGTATATTTTCCTTGCACCAGAACCACAAAGGAAGATGATCACTGATGAAGCTTTGCTCACTGGTGCTCAAAGACAAAACCAGTAGAGGCTCATGGCCCTTTTCTAGGCAAGTGATTAGGCTATTTATTCATGTAACATGTCATGTTGCTGACGGGAGATTTTCAAAATCCCAGCACCTACTTCATGTCATTTAGTTGTCATTTGACAGTCTACTTCAACATTTCCAGCAAGAAAATAAGAAGAAACAACCAGCTTCTGGGCTTAGGAGTCAATTAGCTAACTGTCAGGATTTGTTCCATGAAGCACTGCTCAACTTTCAAGTGCTAGGAGCTGTTTACCAAGAAAGCAAGGAAATTTGGACCAGAAGTAATAGTTCTCTTTGTGTAAGATCTGTCTGCTTCACTGGAACCAGTGAAGGGACTGTTTCTTAAGGGAGGTTTGTTCAGTTATGCTCAATAGTTTTTCATAACCACTTTCTAAATACTTCAGCAGACTTTAGTGCATTTAAAGATGTATTTGGATGCATCAGTTTCTTATTTTTGGTGTGCTCATGTAATTTTTTAATAGCCTATTGTAGCTACATGTTGGGCTTTTTTTCTGCTTTTTTTTTCTTTGTGTTTGTCTTTGTTTTTCACACAGATTAATTTACCTGAATCTGAATATCCCTTGAATTGATGACTTCCACGATTCCCACAACGTTGTCAAACACAAGGCCAAACTTTTTACAGTTGTCTAAAATAAAGACAATCATAAATAAGAAAAACAAAATAAAAGAAAATATATACACATGTGCACCTGCTACATTAATTACTATAATTCCCAATCTTACAGCAAATAGCTAAGCAACTTTACTCATGTAATCAATCCATTAAAGTGAATGGAGCTATTCAGATGCATTACCAAGAATGTGAGTTTTTTCAGCTGAGCTGAGCTGTCCACTCACCAATAGTAATTGAATTGATTTTTCCTTTTATCTGAAGTGTAGATTTGTTACACTTAAAAATGTAGGCCACTTGCTTGAGTTCAGTGTTGGTAATGACCAGGTCATTCTTATCCTCTTGATATTCCTATTTCAAAAGAAAGTTTGTTTAATTAGTTGTCTTTAACTAGCCAGCAGTCAGGCAGATTGTAGTACAACTTATCTTCAAGTCATTGCATCTTCAATTACAAGAGAATAAAATTCTTCCTGTGGCTTAAAAATCTAATCTGATTGGCAATTGGATGTTGCAGCTAATTCAGCCTTAGGTGATACAGGTACATATTTTAGAGTTGCAAAATTGAAGAACTTAGCATAGACCAGGACAAATAAACATTAATTTGGGAGCAAAGACATTATGCACACAACTATTTAAAACTGTGCTAGCAAAACTGTCACTTGGCTCCCATGGAATTTAGAACAGGCACCTTAAAGAACAGAACAAGTTATTGCTCCCACAAATGTTATATAATGCTCTGTACAGTGCATTAGGAACAGATATGGGCATCACCAAATACAATAAGGGGTCATAGGGGAAGAAATTTCCCTGCGTTATGAAGCGTGAAGGCACCCTTATACCCTACTGATGTCAAGGACAGGTGAGGGATCCACGAGGAATATTCTAGGTGCTATAACCCTAATGGAACATAAAATAGGCAAATTTTGACTGCACCTTGTGCAAACTCTACTCCACAGTAATGACTGTTTATTTAAACTCATGGATAAATAAAATGCATATTGATTCCTCCCTCTTTAACCAACAGTCACATGACTTATTCCTCATGTAGGCATATCCCTCATAGCATATGCCTACATAAATTAACCCCCAAACTTTAAACAAATGTTATCTTTTCCATCTGTAGATTGAGAAAAAGGGAACACTTGTTTGCTACGTTTAAGCATGGGAGAGGTGCTTGCATGGAATTGGTGATGAAAAAAATACGTCTAATTCCATTGGCTAACAAAGATGGAGAAAGTGCACAGTGGCAATAATGTTACCTCACTCTTAAGAATGGCCTGCAAGAAGGGATTTTAATTGGAGTTCGCCACTGGATTTGCTTCTGGAGGATTGTCTGACTTTGTCAAGAACTGATATGTTGGTTCTGACATTCTCCAGTTCAGGTGAATTAGTATATGATTCTCAGAGACTAATGAATCAACTTTAGAACCTATGGAATAGTAGCTGCTAAACTGCAGCAAGGTAGAGTAACACAGAATCAGTCCATCTTAGCTGCAACCTTGATTCGTTGCATCTTGCTCATGGACCACCTTCTGCAAGATGTTCAGTGTTCAAGCTGGTTTGTAATATGCAGGGTGCAATTCCAAGGAGTGACTGGAACTCACCACTCTCCATTTCTTTCCCTCTAGCTCTAAGACAGGGGCATGGCTCTGCTGAGGAGAGCTCTTGGGAGAGGTGGGACTTGGAGTATGACTTTTTGTGGGAGAAGGAATGGGCGGACATTGGGCACGTAGGCTGGGGTTCTTGTGGGTCTTCTGGTCATCAGAGACATGTCGAAGCCCTAAAAAAAAAGGGTCTTAATGAAAAAGAGTCTCTTTTCCAGTCCTAAAGATGTTCATATTTAAACAAGAAAGATAATATCTAATTCACTTGTAATGGTGTTAAATTATCCTACGAATTTACATTTTTGACTTCATCAAGATTTGCCTCAGTAACCACCTAAAGTGTAACTGCTTACATATTTTTAGCAGTTCATATAAAACCTCTTTTACTGCAGATAGGCTATCTTAATATCTTTACCAGGAAATGCAGCAATGTCTTTTAGTTGCTCTCTGTTTGTAAGGAGCTCTGAGAGCTGGCTATATCATATTGCTCCATGGAAACTGCTTTTCCACTAATTTCATAGCTCCATCCGTAAAAATGAGGTACTATGTCTAATTTTTGACAGTATTTCCTCTAGTCCACAGATTTAAAGGCAGCTATATCAATTGTATGTATTTAAACTCATAGCCATCTACCTTAATTTCAACTGTCTGGTCTTAATGCAAAAAGCTTAATTATTGTACTCCACACTGATATGTGAGCCATGCTTCTTCACCTAACACATAACACATTTTGACACAGGTTTATACACTGAGTGTGAATCAGAAAGGGGGGTAAATTCTGACTGCAATTACAACTTAGAGGTTCCCCTGCCACCGGGGGTTGAAGATGTCTAGCTTGGATGCCTTAAAATTAAATAAAGGCCTCTAAACTAATAGTGTGAA